>NC_054557.1:85857-214319 GCF_017654505.1 Polyodon spathula | reverse complement strand
GTACATTTTGACTTTCGAAGGTTCGGAACACATTACCGAAGGAAGATTTGAACCTTTGATGGTTCTAATTTGCATAATTTACTGGTGACGTCACCATAGCTACTTGTTTGGTTGAAAATCCTATTTTTGTTATTTTACAGGTAATCCATATACATGGAGTAAAGCATTCACATATAGATGCAAAAATATGTTACACAGAATTGTAATCTTTTTTTTTTTAAATGCACATTATCAATAATATGAACTAATGCTTATCAAGTGACCCCAGAGATTGGTTGTGCTTCCATGATACATCAAGAGTCGCTTGCACAGTTTGCATTAAACTTTTTAAAAAACTTTTTGGTTATCTGGGCATTTAACAAAGAAATCCCACAGCAGAGGGGTTTCGAAACATCATTTCTTTTAATACAGCTTGCGCTATACAACTCTTTGCTGTTGAAATGGAGAATTAAAAAATTTAAGGTTTGCTTCGGAATAACACGAGCTGGAGGGAGAGGGGCAGACAGTACTCAGTTTTCGGAATTAAAATGATTAGTGTTAGTGTATATTTTGTATGTTTCAAACATATTCTACCATAGCACTTCTCTTATACTGTCTTGAACACTATGTATTCAGTACATATTTTACTGAAGCACTACAACCGCTATAGGTACCCCCCAGTGCTTTGGATACTATACTTGCTCCATACCCGGCAGTGGCACCATATAGAATTGCTCCGTATAACGATTTGGTAGTGGGTTTTAATACGACAACTTTTGTTTACGTAATATATGCATTGTACAAATCAAAAGATCAAATTTTGCATGATTTATAGTATTCACACATTGTCAAATGGTTTTCTGATGAGGCTGTGTTCACACTGGGTCTGTTTTAGAGGGTTTGGTCCACACTCTGTTTGGTATGAAATGTGAACAACGAACAATGAACCTAAAGAGGTGGTCTCGGTCTCTTTGGCAAACGCTTGCTAAACCTCAATGTGAAAAGCTGGACTCTTGCTTTTCCTTTTGCTCATAGGAAACAAACTATACAAGATAATCTAACTTGGAAGTAAACATTTTGCACGTAGTTTAGTTCATATTCTGAGGAAACAAGTAGAGCAAAAAAACTAAAAATGTCTTTGGGAACTACATTACGGGTTACCAGACATCCCGTGAAAACTGGGATTGTCACAGTTGCAGTGTTAATTGTTGTCTCTGTCAGAAAACTTCTTTCACCGTACCGATTTTGCTATTTTGTGTATTGGGTTGTGTTGGCATCATTCCAAAATCAAATAATTATATGAAGTATTTGTTTAGTCATTTCGATTATGTGCGTATGTTTAAATGGTAATAGCTGATATATGTTTTAAAAATCCTCTTTTTGTACATTTTTAACACGACTAGATGACAATATAAAGAAAATAATTAATTTATGGTCTGCAGTAAGTTCACCTGATGTTTAATTTCTAAATTGTTGTTGTGTTATTTTATATAGTATTATTTTAATGGCTTCAGAGAATTGAAAACAAAAAGTCCCAGTTTTTTCTGTGGAAATCTGGACAGTGGGAGAAACTGAAGCTCTGACAAATTTGGTCAGACACCAAATCCAGCTGAACTGGACTAAACTATTAACTAACTAAGATTATATATATATATATGTGTGTGTGTGTGTATATATATAATCTTAAATTACTTTAATAGACATTAGGAGAGCCGTGCAGAATTATGTAAACTACATCATTCTCCTACTGTAGGCATTCAATACATGTATTTAAATTAGCAAAGTGCTCCCCCAGTCCTTTGTTCCACAGCACTATGTAAGAAACTAAAACATGCTATATTAAAAACAGGATTAATACATCAGTAGCTTGCCATCTTTCAATATGCCTTGCAGATATTGTAAACATCCGGTTCACACACCATATAAACGAATCACGTTTGCTTGAAAACTTCATTGTGAACACAAACTGACACACTCCTGAAAATTAAATGGAAAAGGATAAAAAAATAAACATCCAACTCTGTTCTTGCTCTTAGATAAGTGAGAACAGCTAGCACAATGATATGTTATTTCAAATGAGGTGGACGGTAATAAGTTAAACGAGGCAGTCTTCCCAGCGAAAGCGAGTGGAAGTGACAGCGTGGGAGAAGTACAGGCATGGAAAAGTGCAGAGCAGTTTAGAAGCAGTAAGGAGAAATTGCATCTTTAATTGCTTTAATCAGAAAACGCAGGACATTGGGGAAACACAGCAGCTCAAACTCAAACAGCTCCCTGTGTTTTTCTGATAACAAACAAGCTGAAATTCGAAGCAGCTGATTCAAATTCAGCACCGTTCTGAGACACAGGTGAGGGGAGGAGCCAACAGCACAGCAGAACAACGCAGTTAAACGAGGCAGTCTTCCCAGCGACAGTGTGCGAGAAGTGCAGGCGTGGAAAAGTGCAGAGCAGTTTAGAAGCAGGTTGACAGCTGCAGAAGAAACTAAACTTAAAAAAAAAAAAAACCATCAACATGGTCTTCAAGCCAGTAATCTGTGACATCTGCATGATGTGGCAAATCCGAGAAAACCCAGCGGAGCTAAACCAAGTGTGCGTAAAGTGCCGCGCGATCCAGAACTTGCATAAACTAGTAAGTATGCTAGAAATGGAGCTGGAAGAAGTGCGACAGTAACAGGATCTTGAGGAACTGGCACACCCACAATTCATGGAAGTCTGCATCACCCCTAACAGACTGAAAGCCACCAGGGAGATAAAAGGTCAGAACAGCTGGGTTCAGGTAGGCAGAAGCAGGGAAAAAAAGAAACTTCATCAAACACAACCACCAGAAATCAAAACAACCAACAAATTTGAGTCACTTCAGAATTTTGATGAGCAGAACCAACAACGAGAACGAAAGGAACAACATCCAGGACCCTATTGACAGTGGTGACCAGACAGCAAAAAGAAGGGAGGTCATGATTGTTGGGGACTCCATATTGAGAAACACAGCAAGTTCAATTCGCAGTTTGGACCCCCTTACTACAACAGTGTGCTGCCTTCCGGGAGCCTCTGTCAAGCACATCACTGAGAACGTGGACAGGCTCCTAGAACGAACAGGAGACGACCCGGTAGTAGTCGTCCACGTTGGTACAAACAACATTGGAAGAGACAGACCAAAATCCCTGCAAAACAAATTCAGAGAACTAGGAAGGAAATTAAAAGAGAACCAAAACTGTGGTATTTTCTGGTATACTACCAGCACCTTGCAATGGACCATATGGACAGCTGGAAATAATTAATCAAAACGCATGGCTGAAGACGTGGTGCACACGGGAAGGCTTCACCTATCTTGATCATTGGACCACATTCTACAACGAGGACTATCTGTATAGACGGGACGGACTGCACTTAAATAACAAGGGAACCAGTCTACTTGGAGAAAAGATCCTCGAACAGGTTCAGAAGCATTTAAACTAGAAAGGAAGGGTGGAGAAATCAACAAAAAAACAGAAGGGAGACCGCATCAAAACAAGGACAACAACTCGGGTAAGACAACCATTAAATGTATTTATCTAAATGCTAGAAGTATCAGAAACAAAATTTTAGAACTTGAAGCTACTGCACTAACAGGTAACTATGATGTGATAGGTGTTACTGAAACTTGGTTGTCTGAGAGTGATGGGGACGAATATAATATTTGTGGGTATACACTGTATAGGAAAGACAGGCAGGACAGAAGAGGAGGAGGGGTAGCGCTATACATAAGAAACAGTCTTGAAGCCCAGGTGTTAAACCTGGACAAAGAAAACAAAGCCGAATCAATATGGGTCAGAATAACGGACAAAAATTCAAAGGGCATAATAATAGGAGCATGCTATAGACTGCCAGATTCAGACGGTGAGCAAAATAATCTGTTATACAATGACATTAGAAATGCGTGTAGCAAAGGAGAAGCCATACTAATGGGGGATTTCAACTTCCCCCATATAAAATGGGAAAACCCGGTGGGTAGCACGAAGGATGAAACAGAAATGGTGGAAATGACAAATGACTGCTTCCTAACACAATTTGTCACGGCACAGACTAGAGGGGAGGCATGCCTTGATTTAGTCTTCAAATAACGAAGACAGAATATCTAAAACAGAGGTCATAGAACCACTAGCAAACTCAGACCACAACATGGTCTCATTTGAAGTGTTTTTTAAAACCCCAAAAGTAATGACTAAAGCTAAGGTTTACAATTTTAGAAAAGCAAACTATGAAGGTATGAAACAGAGACTAACAGAAGTAGATTGGAGTAAAATAGAGAAAACACCCACAGAAGAAGGATGGTTGTTCTTCAAAAATGTAGTACTAGAGGCGCAAAACAATTACATCCCTAAAGTAGACAAATCTAAATGTAAAACTAAATTGCCAAAATGGTTTAATCGATCAATTAAAAAAAATATTCAGCAAAAAAAGGCATTTTACAGAGCATTTAAAAAGGGGCCAAAAACAAAGTACACAGAAAGAGTACACGGAACTGCAAACACAAGTCAAAAAGGAAGTTAGAAAGGCCAAGAGAGAAATAGAAATGAACATTGCTAAGGGGGCTAAAACCAATTCCAAAATGTTTTTCCAATATTATAACAGCAAGAGAACATTCAAAGAGGAGGTTAAATGTTTAAGAGATACAAATGGCAAAATCGTAGATGAAGAAAAAAATAGCAAATATATTAAATGATTACTTTTCACAAGTTTTTACAAAGGAGGATACGGACAACATGCCCCACATGTCATCCAGTTCCTATCCAGTTTTAAATAACTTTAGCATAACTGAGGCAGAAGTGTTAAAGGGACTAGGAGCTCTTAAAATAAACAAATCCCCTGGGCTGGATGAGGTCCTCCCAATAGTACTCAAAGAAATGAAATAAGTTATTTACAAACCACTAACCAAGATCATGCAGCAGTCTCTTGGCACAGGGGAGGTACCGACAGACTGGAAAACTGCAAACGTAATACCAATCCACAAAAAGGGAAACAAAACTGAACCAGGTAACTACAGACCAGTAAGCCTGACTTCTATTATATGCAAACTTATGGAAACTATAATAAGATCCAAAATGGAAAATTACCTTTATGGTAACAGGGTCCTGGGAGACAGTCAGCGTGGTTTTAGGAAAGGGAGATCATGTCTAACTAACTTGCTTGATTTTTTTGAGGATGCAGCATCGATAATGGATAATTGCAAAGCATATGACATGGTTTATTTAGATTTCCAGAAAGCTTTTGACAAAGTCCCGCACAAAAGATTAATTCTCAAACTGAACGCAGTTGGGATTCAAGGAAACACATGTACATGGATTAGGGAGTGGTTAACATGTAGAAAACAGAAAGTACTGATTAGAGGAGAAACCTCAGAATGGAGTGTGGTAACCAGCGGTGTACCACAGGGATCAGTATTAGGTCCTCTGCTATTCCTAATCGACATTAATGATTTAGATTCTGGTATAGTAAGCAAACTTGTTAAATTTGCAGACTACACAAAAGTAGGAGGAGTGGCAAACACTGTTGCAGCAGCAAAGGTCATTCAAAATTCAGATCTGGGCAGACGCATGGCAAATGACATTTTAGAGAAAAGTGTAAGGTACTGCACACAGGAAATAAAAATGTACATTATAAATATCATATGGGAGATACTGAAATTGGAGAAGGAATCTATGAAAAGGACCTAGGAGTTTTTGTTGACTTAGAAATGTCTTCATCTAGACAATGTGGGGGAAGCTATAAAAAAGGCCAACAAGATGCTCGGATACATTGTGAAAAGTGTTGAATTTAAATCAAGGGAAGTAATGTTAAAACTGTACAATGCACTAGTAGGACCTCATCTTGAATATTGTGTGCAGTTCTGGTCACCTCGCTATAAAAAAGATATTGCTGCTCTAGAAAGAGTGCAAAGAAGAGCGGCCAGAATTATTCCGGGCTTAAAAGGCATGTCATATGCAGACAGGCTAAAAGAATTGAATCTGTTCAGTCTTGAACAAAGACGACTACGCGGTAACCTAATTCAAGCATTCAAAATTCTAAAAGGTATTGACAGTGTTGACCCGAGGGACTTTTTCAACCTGAAAAAAGAAACAAGGACCAGGGGTCACAAATGGAGATTAGACAAAGGGGCATTCAGAACAGAAAATAGGAGGCACTTTTTTACACAGAGAATTGTGAGGGTCTAGAATCAACTCCCCAGTAATGTTGTTGAAGCTGACACCCTGGGATCCTTCAAGAAGCTGCTTGATGAGATTCTGGGATCAATAAGCTACAAACAACCAAATGAGCAAGATGGGCCGAATGGCCTCCGTTTGTAAACTTTCTTATGTTCTTAAGTAAATTAATAAGAATTCCGTCAAATAAAAATGCTTGTGAGCGCAGATAGGTGCTGTATTAACACAACAGAATACTGTAACCCCAGATTCACACAACAGTTGTGATGGCGACAAAACGTGTGCAAGTGTTTTGTAAAAATGTAGCATTTAATATTGTAAATAACAGAAACAACTTGCTGCAATTTTTAAACTTGATTTTTACTGAAAATAAATGGTGACATGTAATCGTAGGAGCTGTCTGTGTTACATGCTGTCAGACATCACTAACACTGAGCATGGGAGCTGCAGCATGCGATTTCACATTTTACGCTGTACGCAATCGGAGGTACAGTCACCAATTCCAGACACAACAAAATATTTCATAGCAGTTATCACATAGGTTATCCATTGAGCAGAATGAGGCAATGAACATGTCATTACAGACATTACGTTAGTTACTGTTTGTGTTGTTTAGCATCTGAGCAAGTTGTTACATTCTAAGCAGTTTCTCTCTTCTGAAGTGGCTTCTGCCCAGCAATTTGATTTGGCAACCTTTTTTTTTGGGGGGGGGGGGGGGGGGGGAGCACTAAGAGCCATTGGCTGCTAGGTAAAACATTTGTCTGGAGCCTTGATTTGTAATTTAGTTTTAAAGAAATTTATTTTAAAGAATAAATAGGAAACAAATGCAAAACAGGTTGTGAACCTCATTTGACTAAAAGTGCTTTACCAGTGTTATTGCAAACACTTGCACAAGCATATGAGACAATTATGTGATTTTTCTGTTTCATGCTTCATTTACTGCATTGTGATGCACATTGTATCGTGAAGACACTGCCAAAACCCAGCCTTAGTTACTGGGTAGTTGAAGCCCTCAGGGAGGGTTGCACTTAGTGGAGGTGAATGTAAACCAGCAGACACTTTTTCAAATGTGGAAGTATTGAAATTGAATAATCATATCTAGTGAAAACATCATTCCAATTGCAGATTTTTTTTTTTAATAACCTCTATATATCCTTCTTTTATGTTGTGTATGTAGTATAACATAAACATGCCCCTTTCAAATTAATATTTTTTGCATTATTGTTGCATATTAATGTACCTGTTTTCAGTCATTGAATGGGAAACTGAAACATTCACTTTTCTTTTTACAAACTGTCGAAGACAAAGCTGCTTGTAGCTCTATTCGGTTTTATTACAAATAAACTCAACAAAATATACATCAGTAATAGTAGATTAGTTTCATTGTGTATAAAAAAAGTTTTTTTTACATGTTAGTAACACAATTAAAATATTGAAAATGAATGGGGGAGGTCTCGTTAACTTTTTGCCAATAAAACTGTGCTAATACAGTCCGCGCCACTTTTATCTGGAAACCTCGGGAGAAGGAAAAATATACCAAATAAGTGTCTGTCCCAATTAAATGAAAGGCAAGTTAAGACTACCTTAGTCACACTTATTTTTTGTTTCTTAATGAAAAGAAAAATATTGAAATTACATCACATTATGATTAAATGTTAAGTACATAATTTAAAATGTCAGTTTTTCTATTTCTAAACAAAATGAATCGTTTTTTATTTCTGCATGAAATTAAAAAGAATGAAATCCCATCTTATCACAAGGCGAGGCACCTGCGGTGTTGACGCGCCAACTTTCTTTGCAACAGCAACCTGAGAAACCACATCAATGTGGTTTACGCAAGTCACAGTGCAATCACGTTCTTGCTGCACTGTGCTATGCTGTGCGACCTGTCTTGCTCTGAAAAGCGATCTCCATTCATCATTTGAAAATACTGTATCCCAATTAAACAGTGACGTGCCAATTAAACCACCTAAATCGCATTGGGAAGAACCATCTCCCAGAGTTGTCCTATTTAAGCAAAAATCTTGATTTATCAGTTTCCCGATTTAGGTGGTGCCAACTATGAATAAGGGTGACTTTTATAAAATATACTGATAACCGCAGCAACCCTACAATATCATTAACTATTTTAAAACCATCCGAAATACCCGTTCAGCACCATCCCTGTATTGTCAGACTGGCCGTACATTATTACATTCCTGGTAACCCATGAAAAGGAACCTGTCGGATTACAGGGTAACAGTGGTAAGAACAGTCTAACCCCTACGTTTCGGAGCTACGTTGCGTCCTGGAAATCGCACAGAACAGTAATGTCAGGGTGTTAAATAACAGCCATTAGGTTGTTTAATACAGGTTGTACTATGTAAACATGAAGGCATTTCTACGGGGGTAGAAAGCTTTGCGGTTTAAGTTCATTGAAGTTGCTTGAAATTGTGCATTGAATAGATCCATTGAGCATTCATGCTCGCTCGCTCTCTCTCTCTCGCTCGCTCTCTTTGTGTAATATAAACTAAGGAAGGGTGTGTGTGAAGATTATTGTTTTTACCACTTAATCTAAACCGGTGTGACACGGTAACATAACAGCCTCTCTATGTGGTTGAAACCGGATCCAGGCTGGCATTCTTAAAGGGTACTGGACCGCCCGAAGCCAGAGAGGCTGGCCATGGCAGGGGGAGGCCCGTTTGTTATTGTTACAGTGGAGGTGATTCTGTTGTAGTGTTTTGCAGGTGTATTTGTGCTCTGTTTCTATTTTGACAGTGGTGCCTCTGCTGCATTTCATTTGCAAAGCTTATTTGAACCTTTGCGTTGTTAAATCGCTTTCACACACGTTGTTATTAAAGGTATACGCACACATCTCTGTATACAGCAGTGTTCTTCATTTGCAAGGCCTGCAGGAAACTAGTGGTAAATGTCTAAGACTGGCTGTTTGGCCAGCTGGTGCAAACACAGTAAAATAACCAGTCTGAGTAAAGAGGTTTTGCTCTGTGTACCAAGGACAAGGTGTAGGGTTTAACTTATTTCTTTGATTCCTGTTCCCTCCCTTTAGTCTCTTACCTTTCGAACATATAATTAAAGACCTGTGCTCTCGGGCACACAGCTATCTAAATAAACAGAATTTACCAAACTGGAAGCACCAGTATTACCTTGAAGTAAGATTACTATAAACTAAACTATTAAAATAACAGTTTTGAGTCATAAAACAAAAAAAACAGGGACAGACACTTTATGTGGAAATGATTGCATTTGGTGGTGCTGAAATTGGAACCGTTCGTAACAGTGCAGCGGTACACTGTCTTTCAATGTGCATGTAACCATGAATTCCCAATTGAATCAAACAAAAGAAATAGCATGTTTTTATTTATTTTTTTAAATCAGGGTAACACTGCCTCTGTGTCCCTCAGCTCTGGTCCCTAGACCAGGGGTTCTCAACTGGGGGTCCACAGCCCCCTAGGAGGCCTTGAGGTTTCAAGGGGTCCTCCAGAAATAAGCCAGAGAATATGTTGTTTTCCCTGCATGCTTACGAATGCTTCTGACACCTATTGTCATAAGTTTGAGCAGCAATGAACGCATTCTCGGGTTACGCAGCATGTTCTTAGCAGAGATAAAATTATTGGAAACACTACAATAAATACCATTTATAGATAAATTTTTAATTCGGCTATCAGCATCATAACAGAACCCACAGAATTATGATACAGAGCTTCCTCAAACATGTTCAACCATAAGGGCTGAAGAACCGTGAGGAGCTGGTGTTGAGTAAAAAACAAAGCTGTGTTCTTAAACCTGCACAATTAAGGAAATACAAAGACAGATACTTAAATTTCATTTTTATTTGTACTGGAAGTGGAGATATACCTCATCAGGAGTATGTAATTTGTGCAAAAGTATCGTCCAATGAATGTAATTTGGAGGGTTTCAAACAGAGACATTTAATTACCAAGCATAAAATATATATTAACAAGCAACATTCATTTTTGTGCAAAAGGCTAAGGAACTGCTTGGTACTAAAGCCGTAATCAATAACTGCCATGGATAAAAAGCTTGTAGTGTCATCGTACATAGTGCCGCAGAAAATTGCTGAAGCAAAAAGGTCGCATACGATTGCTGAGGAGTTGATAATGATGTGTGCCATTGAAATTGTAAAGGGAATGTTTGGAGAGCAGAAGCCAAGAAAAATACCAATGTGAATCGACAATATCAAATGACAGATTGCTTTTATGTCAGACGATGTAGTTTTGCAGTGCATTGATTGGCTCTATTGACAGACAGCTCCCTCAGAACCAAGTTCAGTGAAACTTCTCTGGAGACATTTTGGAGCGAGTGCTTCAATGATTACAGCACTGCTTGTTCTGCAGCACTGAAAATGCTGGTCCCATTCAGTAAAACTTACTTATGCGAAACCGGATT
The DNA here is from genome assembly GCF_017654505.1 of Polyodon spathula. Lineage (NCBI taxonomy): Eukaryota > Metazoa > Chordata > Actinopteri > Acipenseriformes > Polyodontidae > Polyodon > Polyodon spathula. The sequence goes on along the minus strand of NC_054557.1, from coordinate 203,757 downwards.
TTCACCCATGACATCAGTGAAAACAAAGTACCAAGCCAGGATGGTCAACATTGACCATGACGTGTGTGTGCTTGGCGAAGATACTTCCACGTCTTGACAGAATTATTGTTCAACACCAGCAACAAGTTTCACATTGAGTAAAACAAAAATAATTATCCTCCGAAACAAAAAGGTTCAGAACCACTTCCCTAGACGTCACTGTCTACCAGTCCGACCATTCTAATCACTAGATCACACTGCCTCCCAGGCCGTGAGCTGTAACCTGTGTGTCACACTACCTCCTTGTCCTTCAGCTCCACTATGCGTTGCAGTGTCTCTGCTCTAACTATTTGGACAGGGTTTCCCCTGTTCTCGTCTCCAGCGTTATTAGGAAGGATCAGAGAGGCCCTGGTTTGTTTGCTACTTAACAAGCTAATCCACCTTTGAACTGCTTTGTCATATTATTTTTTTTAAGATCAAAGAAAGCATGGAAGCTCTCATCTCCCAGCATGTCAAAAAGGCTTAGAGTGCCAGGCCCATCTTCTAAATTACAACACCCAATTACCAGAGCCCTACAACAGAGCATTGTGCAATGTAGTGCTTGCACTTTCAGAGCCAAATATAATTAAACCTGGCTCTGGTCCAACCTTGCCTCCCATTTCCATGTATTGGTTTAAGCTCTGTGTTCTTTCTGCCTCCACACAGCATGCCGTGCACGTTGTTGCACTGCCACTGCTGGCTCCCTGATAACCCAGTTGAGCAGGTTAAACCTTGCGTGTGTGCTGCTCACATTAGAGGAGGGGGTTGCTGGCTGTGGAATTCTCTTTGCAAACACACCCAGAAGGACTGTCCTAGAAGCAATTAGTACAAAGTACAACAATTTTTGTTTCTTTATCATCTGCAGGTTGCATGTCAGAGAGTAGTTAACTTTTTTCCTCTTATCACAAATGTATTTGGATTAGGAGCTGAACGGCTTTTTTTTTTTTTTTTTTTTTTTTGACACATTGTACTACATTACCTGTCGTGAAATAATCCAGCACACAAATATAAGGCAGCACAAAGTCGTAATCAACACAATCTCTTTAAGTGGTGTATATGACATTAGTTAGACAGATTCATCACCCCAAATGTTCCTACATTTTCTTCTTTTGTTCCTTGGGTCTGAACAAAGATAAGGCACAGTGACACTGGCTACGGTGCCTTTGAAACACATTTTTATTTTGAAATATAAATTGGTAAATATAGAGTTAGTTTGCGTTCAGGTCTGATGAATCAGAAACAGGAAGCTGTAACTCTGTTTCCAAGCAACCTCCTGAGCGACTTCTGTAGACCAGGGTGATCACGTGGCAGTTCGTAAACTCTGATTGGTTCTTATAATGCTGACTGCATGGCTTGCATATCTTCCGAGTGGTGCATTCAGTAAAGGCGCGCTGCGCGAGTGCAGGATGCTCCCCATAGCCTGGACGTCACCGGTTCGAGTCTCGGCTATTCCACAGCCGATCATGGACGGGAGTTCCCAGGAGGTGGGGCTCAATTGGCTGAGCGTCGCCGGGGGGGGGAGGATTTAGGTGGGCCAGGGTGTCCTTGGCTTACCGAGCACCAGCGACCCCTGTAGTCTGGCCAGGCACCTGCGGGCTTGCCTGCCTGGGAGCTATGTTGTCCTCCGACGCTGTAGCTCTTGTGTGGCTGCATGGTGAATCCACAGTATGTAAAGAAGTGGACGGAAAATGAAACTGTTTCATCCAGCTTCTATGTTTTTTCTTTAGGGGATATGGCATTTTAAAATAACAAGTTGTAAAAATAACAGCAGCCAACTGTTCCTCATTAATTACTGGGCATGTTACGACCTGACCAAAAATAGTGTCGCCTCAATTGTCAAAAAATAAACAAAATAAAAAAATACAATTCTAAACTTGCAGAGATGGGACAAAAAAATTTAAACTGACAGTTCCTTGTCAAAACCAAAAAAAAACTACTTCAGCTTGTAGATGGAATACAAACGTAAAAAAAACCTGTCTCCTCTGTTAAAATAAAAAAATGAAACTTGTAGACGTGGGAACCTTGTTGCACAAGTAATTGCTCAGATGCTGGACAGCAGTTGTTTGCAACTGAGTTGAGTGATTTCGGGAGTACATGATTGCTCAGGTGTGGGCCCGGCTAATTCTCTCCAGTCATGTAACACATATGGGGCTGCGTGTTCATGTACCTTTCTGTCCGTATGAATTAAATATTCTCACAAAGCATGAAACACGGGAGTGTAGAAATAAAGGCGATATATTACATTATACCTGAAAGCCCCGGGTAGTCTGAGGTAAAGCTATTTTGAATGAATATAGGGAAGGACTCTGAGGTAAGGGTGTTTTGAATGAATGTAGTGTGGAGGGAGGAGTCTGAGGTAAGGCTGTTTTGAATGAATGTAGTGTAGAGGAAGGAGTCTGAGGTAAGGCTGTTTTGAATGAATGTAGGGAAGGAGTCTGAGGTAAGGGTGTTTTGAATGTAGTGTAGAGGGAGGAGTCTGAGGTAAGGCTCTTTGAATGAATATAGTATAGGGGGAGGTGTCTGAGGTAAGGGGGTTTGAATGAATGTAGTGTAGGGGAGGAGTCTGAGGTAAGGGGGTTTGAATGAATGTAGTGTATGGAGGAGGATTCTGAGGTAAGGCTGTATGAATGAAGGTAGTGGTTGGGAGGTGGTCTGAGCGCACGCGCGCTCTCTCTCTATCTACTTGCATCAGGAAGGAAGAACTACAGCAGGCTCCACCTGTTGGACTGGGTGGCGGCTGGGACCCAGGCATTGCGTGACAAGAGCTGCTCCTTCAAGCAGCCACTTAAGATAGCATGCAACTGCACAATGCTCAGCCTCTGGTCTCCTTACAATTCTATAAAAGTAATAGGTGTATACAAGACATTTAACTTCCCTGCAAGTGGAATGGGCCCTGTCCTGATACTGTAATGCCACTGACCCTTTAGACAGTGTAGGGTTTAGAGCTGAGGGACTGGGAGACAGTGTGGTCTAATGGTTTGAGCAGAGGAACTGGGAGGCAGTGTATTCTTGTGGTTAGAGCTGAGTGATTGGCATTGTGGCTTGTGGTTAGAGCTGTGGGAATGGGAGGCAGTGTGGTCTATGGTTGAGCTGAGGGATTGGCAGGGTGCGCCGCTGGGCAGAGCAGCGAACTGGGTGTTTTATCTTGCGCAGTTCAGCCCTGGTGCCTCATTGAGAGAGTCCTGTATGACTGTTTCTCAGGGGAAGCGCTCTGGGCTGCTCTTTTGTTGTGTGTTGTTTCTTGGCAGCCGTAATGAGGTATAAACTTATTTTGGGGTGGAGCTAAAACAGAGGTGCTAACTCTTTAAAACAAAAAAAAAAAAGGGGGGGGGGGGTTATACACAAGGACTGGACTGACCAAAGACAGACATTAATTTCATGGGACAAGAACATGAGAGGTCTGGTATGTAATCTGTAGTGTGGTTTTGTCTGGGAGGGATCTGTTTTAAAGTTGTCTTACTGGGATGACAGGAAGTACATTTTTGCGATTAAGTACCTGGTAATACAAGGAGGCTGGAGAAATGACAGGCTTGTTGCTGTAAAATTACCCATTTGTTCCCATGATGATTATTTTTATAATTCCTTTTTTGTTCATGGTTTACATCAAAGAAAAAAATGTTATGCATGCGTCACGTAAGATTGATAGGGAATATGCCATGGCCTAATTGAAAATATCACATTTATTTTATGAGCTAGCTAGCGAGGGGTGGAGCAAACCTGAGCCACGAGTGAGGTGGAAGAGATCAGGCTAACAAGTGAAAATTAATTCATATTTGCCAGAACCTGTTCCTCGTTCATTGGTTTGGCGTCACTCTCAAATTGACTCAATTATTACTCAATTTTCATTGTTTGTACTCAGTGTCTCGATTGGGCTTAAATGTTTGAAGTGAATGATACGTTTTTGTAAGTGTTTTATTTTTTGTGCAGTATTTAAATAAATTCTGTAATTCAACTGAAAATACAGTAAAATTAGATCCGACTGTTGTGACGAACCCACCGAATTGCATAATACATGTCATTTTCTGCTTTGACACGCAAAACACATTATAGCCCCCTGTCGGTAACAATAGTCTTCCCTCAGGTCAATAATGTTCTACTATAGCCCTAGTCTCCAGTCCATGTTTAGTGTGTGTGTCATATATAACATATATATGTGTGTGTGTGTGTGTGTGTGTGTGTGTGTGTGTGTATATATATATATATATATATATATATATATATATATATATATATATATATATAAAGTGCATGATACATATTTATATACTATATAGTACACCTACATTTTACATTGAAATAATAGTCTGTTTGAACAGAGTTATTAACTTTAAATGCACTTCATGCTGCATGAATATATATATATATATATATATATATATATATATATATATATATATATATATATATAAAAAATGAGGAAGGAGGAAGCACAAATATGTTTAACTCAAATCAGAATAGGTAAACATTTTCTAAGTATTTTTCTCGACTGATTTTATTTTGTACCTACGCATCGTGGAGTGCATGTTTTTTCTTTGTTAATCAACTTCATTAACACAGCTCACAGTACTGTATTTATTTGTTTATTTTTAAATAAAGGCTACAGATTTTATCTTTGTTTATTTTATATTGGAGGTGTGTGGGTTTTGGAAAGTTCTGTATGGTTTGGTTTTTCTTTTAAAAACTTGGTTGTTGATTCGGTTTTGGGTTTTTTTTTTTTTCCTTTAAACTGACCTGGTAACATTAGAAAAATGTGTTTATTTACATGTATATAGCAAAATTTCTGAGGAAACACTGGATACTATCAGTAGAGCTCTAATGTAAAATGTATTATTATTTTGAGACATGTCTTATTATATTACTGGTATTTTTTTTTTTTCCTCCTGAAGGTAGCAGCAAGCAAGGCAAGAAAGATGTTATATATTCTAATGTGTTTTTTTATTGAAAATAATCAAATGACAATACTAAATCAATTGCATCTGCAAGTTTAACAAGTGATAATGTACAATCATTTTAAAAACATGTATTTGCTAATAACTCAGAACAAATGACAGATTAAATTACTAACAAAATATAATCAATGTAATTCAGTATTTTACAGATCCAGTAATGACTAAAGCACAACTAGTTAAAGTGTCTGTTCTGTAGTGCTTACAAACATCTAAAAATACATTTAAATTGAGTCGGTTGAGTTAGTAAAAGTATTTATTTATTGCTATCTTCCAGTTCATTTAATTGTTGTTCATCTAAATTGGCATGTCTACTTACTACTTTGGGATTTTTTGCAGGTAATTTGTCACTCAGTTTCATAGTTACAGCTCTACATCTGAGTGTGGCTACCGATACACTTTCAATTCAGTGAGGCAGGGCAGTATTTAGAATATGTGACAAGGCTCGAACTGTCCGTATCCATCCAATATACAGACAGTTGGAACCTTGCTCGACCGATCACATTGCCCACACTGGTCCATTACCAGCCCTGGATTTATTTATTTATTTATATATATATATATAGATAGATAGATAGATATTGATATAAAATGTGTGTGTGTGTAAACTGAGCATCAAAAGAAATGTATCACTTTTATATTTGGATAAAATTTACTAGAAGTTATCAATAAATGACAAACTCTGTTTTAGAGCAGGTGCAGTGGCTTTTTATTATGCTGATTTTAACAATTGACATCACTAAGGTGCTGCAAAATAATGTGTTGATTCTGGGCAGGTGTTGTGACTCTTGGTGTCCCAGTTCGTGGTCTGTCATTGACAGCGTGTGTCTGGTTATACCGTCTCGCCAGGTGTGAAATTGCTGGCTGTGAGCACCCAAGATGGCGAGCCACAGCACACTGCCCTAGTTCAGCCTCCAGCTTGCCGATTTCATGAAGGCGCTGCTGTCTTGACAGACGTGGCGCATTGTTTTTTCTGTTTTCTTTCATGCCTTTATTCAAGCTTGCAATTCAACAGCTGAAATCACTCCATATCCAGTGTCCAATCAACTCTCTCACTAATTAGGTGATTAAGTGCATATGCGTCACTCATAGTCACTCATGGTCAAGGATGAATGATTGAGTGATTAAAAAGAAACCAAAAACATTTTGTTAATGTCCAACATTTATATACCTTTTATTTCTGAAAATAAATGTTACAATAGTGATATTTCATTTTGATGCTTGATATAGATAGATAGAAAGTAAAATAAATAAACAAATTAACTACTTGAGTATAAGAAAAGGGGAGAGGGTTAAGAGAGTACAATTAATGACATTCTAAATTATTACCAAAAATTTCAAAATTAGTTTCAAAGTATTTACATATACTTCAGAATTCAGAAAAAATTAAACGTATTTCAGAAAGCACCGATTGTAGGTTTTAGAAGGGATGCAAATATAGCTAACATTATAGTCCACAGTAAACATAAAAAACCTTTGCATATGGTATATTTTGTATAAAATGTAATACATTGCACATCATTATATAAAAGACTACAGAACCACTTATCAAATATAAGAAATACAAAAGGAAATGAACCAACAGTTCAGCACTTTACAAGGAACAGACACACCATGGATACTGTACAATGTAGAATAAAAGAAAATAAATGGATAAATAGCATACATATCATGATGCCTGTAGATTTAAATGGAATGAAACAATATATTTTTACATCATTAGCTACAGAGTGAATAACATCAGACATTAGAATTAAAGACAAATGTGTGGTTGCCATGGCATCAGAAAGCCTATAAATACCTCCAATGTTTTCAAACACTTTCCCGACAAAGACAATGTTGGCTCATTGTATCAAGTACTGTGTTTACTCGAATTTAAGTCGCACCCCCAAATACGGACACCAAAACAAAGATCCTGAGTGCAAGTCACATTGAATTCTTAATAAAAAACACAGCAATTAAGTTACATTTACTTTAATTTCTAGGTGCCGTCAGAACACTATTACTGTACATTAAAGCATCGGAGTACGTCACCTAACTTATATATATATATATATATATATATATATATATATATATATATATATATATATATAATGCAAATGGGAAAAGAAAATATGTACAGTACACTACTTTCAGTATTGAGCGACAGTCATTTCAGTTTGTGGTAGCTGGGAAAGGGTAAATTACCTTGAACTTTATCTTAGTCTTATTTATCTCGTTTTGTTTAATTTGGCTAACGAGTGTCACGTTCACAAGCAAAATTTGTGCAAGACAGAAATGTTTAAGTTCATTTTAGGTTTGTGTTAGGACTCTGGAGTACACTAGTGGGGTTCCTGTAGTTAAACCAGGCACAGACCATAATAACAGTGAGTAGGAATCTGAGAGCGATGAAGATCTGCCATTAAGCAGTACATACCTTAGTGTTCCTGTTTCTTGTGCTCCTCAGACAGAGAATGAAAGTAAAGTGTGTCTATATATATATATATATATATATATATATATATATATATATATATATATATATATATATATATATATATATATACACATACACACACACATACACACACAGTGCTTTGCAAAAGTATTCTGACCCCTGACCAATTCTCTCATATTACTGAATTACAAATGGTACATTGAAATTTTCATTCTGTTTGATTTTTATTTTAAAATGCTGAAACTCAAAATCAATTATTGTAAGGTGACATTGGTTTTATGTTGAAATATTTACGAAAAATAAACTGAAATATCTTGTTTGCGTAAGTATTCAACCCCCACACATTAATATTTGGTATAGCCACCTTTCGCTGCAATAACAGCTTTAAGTCTTTTGGTGTAAGTATGTACCAGCTTTGCACACAGTGTCGGAGTGATTTTGGCCCATTCTTCTTGGCAGATTTGTTCCAGGTTGTTCAGGTTGGTTGGACGACGCTTCTGGACCGCAATTTTCAAATAGTGCCACAGATTCTCAATAGGATTGAGATCAGGATTTTGACTGGGCCACTGTAGGACATTCACCTTTTTGTTCTTGAGCCACTCCAATGTTGCTTTGGCCTTGTGCTTGGAATCATTGTCCTGCTGAAAGGTGAATTTCCTCCCAAGCTTCAGTTTTAGCAGACTGAAGCAGATTCTCTTGCAGTATTTTCCTGTATTTTGCTCCATCCATTCTTCCTTCAGTTGTAACAAGATGCCCAGTCCCTGCTGATGAGAAGCATCCCCACAGCATGATGCTGCCATCACCATACTTCACTGTAGGGATGGTGTGTCTTGAGGCATGGGCAGTGTTAGGTTTGCGCCACACATAGCGCTTTGAGTTTTGGCCAAAAAGCTCTATCTTGGTCTCATCTGACCACAAAACCTTTTCCCACATCACAGCTGGGTCACTCTCATGCTTTCTGGCAAACTCCAGACGTGCTTTCAGATGGTACTTTGAGTAACGGCTTCTTTTTTGCCACCCTCCCATACAGGGCAGTGTTATGCAGAGCTCTTGATATGGTTGACTGGTGCACCATTACTCCACTCCCAGCTACTGAACTCTGTAGCTCCTTCAAAGTGATTGTTGGCCTCTCTGTGGCTTCTCTCACAAGTCTCCTCCTCCTTCTTGTTTGAGCGATGAGTTTTGAGGGACGGCCTTTTCTTGGCAGTGCCTGGGTGGTGTGATGGTCTTCATTTTCCTTCAGATTCACAGCCTTACCAATGATCCTTCAACAGCGGTTTTTTTTTCCAGAAATTTTGACAGCAACTTTAATGGTTCACAGGTGGAGGCCAATGGTAAGGTAATTGTGTCCTCGTTAGTGCAATTTCTTTCATCGGTGCGAACTGGGAGCTTCCACAGCACAGGGGTTGAATACTTATGCAAGCAAGATATTTCAGTTTTTTATTTTTCTTAAATATTTCCCAACATAAAACCAATGTCACCTTACAATAATTGATTCTGAGTTTCAGTGTTTAAAAATAAAATATCAAATGGAACGAGATTTCAATGTACCATTTGTAATTCTGTAATATGCGAGAATTGGTCAGGGGTCTGAATACTTTTGCAAGGCACTGTGTGTGTATATACAGCTCTGGAAAAAATTCAGTTTCTCTGGTTTTACTATTTATAGGTATGTGTTTGGGTAAAATGAACATTTTTGTTTTATTCTATAAACTACTGACAACATTTCTCCCAAATTCCAAATAAAAATATTGTTATTTAGAGCATTTATTTGCAGAAAATGACAACTGGTCAAAATAACGATGCAGTGTTGTCAGACCTCAATAATGCAAAGAAAATAAGTTCAGATTCATTTTTAAACAACACAATACTAATGTTTTAACTTGGAAAGAGTTCAGAAATCAGTATTTGGTGGAATAACCCTGATTTTCAAGCACAGCTTTCATGCGTCTTGGCATGCTCTCCACCAGTCTTTCACATTGATGTTGGGTGACTTTATGCCACTCCTGGCGCAAAAATTCAAGCAGCTCGGCTTTGTTTGATGGCTTGTGACCATCCATCTTCCTCTTGATCACATTCCAGAGGTTTTCAATGGGGTTCAGGTCTGGAGATTGGGCTGGCCATGACAGGGTCTTGATCTGGTGGTCCTCCATCCACACCTTGATTGACCTGGCTGTGTGGCATGGATCATTGTCCTGCTGGAAAAACCAATCCTCAGAGTTGGGGAACATTGTCAGAACAGAAGGAAGCAAGTTTTCTTCCAGGACAACCTTGTACTTGGTTTGATTCATGCCAAAGCTGCCCGATTCCAGCCTTGCTGAAGCACCCCCAGATCATCACCGATCCTCCACCACATTTCACAGTGGGTGCGAGACACTGTGGCTTGTAGGCCTCTCCAGGTCTCCGTCTAACCATTAGACGACCAGGTGTTGGGCAAAGCTGAAAATTGGATCAGACACATGAATCAACCCAACATATATTCATAAATATAGTTATATATATATAATTATATATATATATATATATATATATATATATATATATATATATATATATATATATATATATATATATATATATATATATATATATATATATATATATATAATATAATTGATTTATTTTGAAGCTGGACCAGCATTGATCATTTCAACAAGTACTATACTGGTAATATTATAGTATTACATAGCCTTTCGATTGAGTCTACATCTTCTGACCCATATAGATGCTGCAGTTTCTCTTTTCTTCAACAGACAATTACTTTTATTTTAAAAACTGCATTAAAAAATGATAATGAAGTTTGCTGTTCAGCCATTAATACACCGGTACTCTACAGAGAGAAATGTCTGTAGTGGGCAATGTTGTGTGCAGTTGGTCTTGTTCAAGCGCACCAGGATAACTGACATGCGCAAATGTAAATTGGTACCCAAACTAAAAACTTGAATCCCAGTTGCTCCCCCAAAATTTGAACTTTTATATTGGCCTCAAAAGTGTGACTTAAACTTGAGTAAACATGGTATATAAAATTAGGGATGTCACTCGGTTTTACATTTTTGATCAGTTAATCTATGGCATTTGGTTGATTTAATCTATCTGCATTTAATAAAGCTAGCGCTCTTATAGCGGCGGTTCTGCATCGTAATACTTCTAAATCAATAGAATCTATTAAAAAAAAAAAAAAAAAAAAAAAAAAAAAAGCCCAATGGGAGTTTGGTCTTTTTAAAAGCATTTTTTTTTTTTTTTTTTCTTAGTAAATGTAATAAATTTTCACAGAACAACCGTTCGTTCGGGCCACTGTCAGTCACATACCTGAAAACACAAGACAGCAGAGCTGTGTTTCCCACTACAGCTCAGACAGAGGAGCTTACATACCTCAATGGAAATGTATAATTTCTAGAAATTTCTCAAAGAATTTTAGGAAAAATCTTTGTAGCAAAAGTTTTTCTTTTCTAGATGAGGAAAAAGTTACAAGAAATAATTATTTATTTCAGCAATTTTATTGCAAAACTCCAGTGCCAGAATCGCAGCGCTGACTCATCACAGACCAATAGTGGGTTTGCAGTGTTTGTGTGTAGATTGAATTGTATTCTGTGTTTGTGTGTGTAGATTGAATTGTATTCTGTGTTTGTGTGTGTAGATTGAATTGGATTCTGTGTTTGTGTGTGTAGATTGAATTGTATTCTGTGTTTGTGTGTGTAGATTGAATTGGATTCTGTGTTTGTGTGTGTAGATTGAATTGGGTTCTGTGTTTATGTGTTAATTTGAATTGGGTTTGCGGTGTTTGTGTGTAGATTGAATTGGGTTTGCTGTGTTTTTGTGTAGATTGAATTGGGTTTGCTGTGTTTTTGTGTAGATTGAATTGGGTTTGCTGTGTTTTTGTGTCATTTTGAATTGGGTTTGCGGTGTTTGTGTAGTTTGAATTGGGTTTGCAGTGTTTGTGTAGATTGAATTGAGTTTGCTGTGTTTTTGTGTCATTTTGAATTGGGTTTGCGGTGCTTGTGTAGATTGAATTGGGTTTGCAGTGTTTGTGTAGATTGAATTGTGATGGCAGTGTTTGTGTAGTTTGAATTGGGTTTGCAGTGTTTTTGTGTAGTTTGAATTGGGTTTGCGGTGTTTGTGTGTAGTTTGAATTGGGTTTGCAGTGTTTGTGTAGATTGAATTGGGTTTGCTGTGTTTTTGTGTCATTTTGAATTTTTGAATGCTTGAATTAGGTCGCCACGTAGTCTTCTTTGTTCAAGACTGAACAGATTCAATTCTTTTAGCCTGTCTGCATATGACATGCCTTTTAAGCCCGGAATAATTCTGGTCGCTCTTCTTTGCACTCTTTCTAGAGCAGCAATATCTATTTTTATAGCGAGGTGACCAGAAATGAACACAATATTCTAGATGAGGTCTTACTAGTGCATTGTACAGTTTTAACATTACTTCCCTTGATTTAAATTCAACACTTTTCACAATGTATCCGAGCATCTTGTTAGCCTTTTTTTTATAGCTTCCCCACTTTGCCTAGATGAAGACATTTCTGAGTCAACAAAAACTCCTAGGTCTTTTTCATAGATTCCTTCTCCAATTTCAATATCTCCCATATGATATTTATAATGTACATTTTTATTTCCTGCGTGCAGTACCTTACACTTTTCTCTATTAAATGTCATTTGCCATGTATCTGCCCAGTTCTGAATCTTGTCTAGATCATTTTGAATGACCTTTGCTGCTGCAACAGTGTTTGCCACTCCTCCTACTTTTGTGTCGTCTGCAAATTTAACAAGTTTGCTTACTATACCAGAATCTAAATCATTAATGTAGATTAGGAATAGCAGAGGACCTAATACTGATCCCTGTGGTACACCACTGGTTACCACACTCCATTCTGAGGTTTTTTCCTCTAATCAGTACTTTCTGTTTTCTACATGTTAACCACTCCCTAATCCATGTACATGTGTTTCCTTGAATCCCAACTGCGTTCAGTTTGAGAATTAATCTTTTGTGCGGGACTTTGTCAAAAGCTTTCTGGAAATCTAAATAAACCATGTCATATGCTTTGCAATTATCCATTATCGATGTTGCATCCTCAAAAAAATCAAGCAAGTTAGTTAGACACGATCTCCCTTTCCTAAAACCATGTTGACTGTCTCCCAGTACCCTGTTACCATATAGGTAATTTTCCATTTTGGATCTTATTATAGTTTCCATAAGTTTGCATATAATAGAAGTCAGGCTTACTGGTCTGTAGTTACCTGGTTCAGTTTTGTTTCCCTTTTTGTGGATCGGTATTACGTTTGCAATTTTCCAGTCTGTCGGTACCACCCCTGTGTCAAGAGACTGCTGCATGATCTTGGTTAGCGGTTTGTAAATTACTTCTTTCATTTCTTTGAGTACTACTGGGAGGATCTCATCCGGCCCAGGGGATTTGTTTATTTTAAGAGCTCCTAGTCCCTTTAACACTTCTGCCTCAGTTATGCTAAAGTTATTTAAAACTGGATAGGAACTGGATGACATGTGGGGCATGTTGTCAGTATCTTCCTTTGTAAAAACTTGTGAAAAGTAATCATTTAACATATTTGCTATTTTTTTTTCTTCCTCTACGATTTTGCCATTTGTATCTCTTAAACATTTAATCTCCTCTTTGAATGTTCTCTTGCTGTTGTAATATTGGAAAAACATTTTGGAATTGGTTTTAGCTTCTTTAGCAATGTTCATTTCTATTTCTCTCTTGGCCTTTCTAACTTCCTTTTTGACTTGCATTTGCAGTTCTGTGTACTCTTTCTGTGTACTTTCTTTTTGGTCCTTTTTTAATGCTCTGTACAGTGCCTTTTTTTTCGCTGAATATTTTTTGTAATTGATCTATTAAACCATTTTGGCAATTTAGTTTTACATTTAGATTTGTCTACTTTAGGGATGTAATTGTTTTGCGCCTCTAGTACTACATTTTTGAAGAACAACCATCCTTCTTCTGTGGGTGTTTTCTCTATTTTACTCCAATCTACTTCTGTTAGTCTCTGTTTCATGCCTTCATAGTTTGCTTTTCTAAAATTGTAAACCTTAGCTTTAGTCTTTACTTTTGAGGATTTAAAAAACACTTCAAATGAGACCATGTTGTGGTCTGAGTTTGCCAGTGGTTCTCTGACCTCTGTTTTAGTTATTCTATCTTCGTTATTTGAAAAGACTAAATCAAGGCATGCCTCCCCTCTAGTGGGTGCCTTCACAAATTGTGTTAGGAAGCAGTCATTTGTCATTTCCACCATTTCTATTTCATCCTTCGCGCTACCCACCGGGTTTTCCCATTTTATTTGGGGGAAGTTGAAATCCCCCATTAGTATGGCTTCTCCTTTGCTACACACATTTCTAATGTCATTGTATAACAGATTATTGTGCTCACCGTCTGAATCTGGCGGTCTATAGCATGCTCCTATTATTATGCCTTTTGAATTTTTGTCTGTTATTCTGACCCATATTGATTCGGTTTTATTTTCTTTGTCCAGGTTTAACACCTGGGCTTCAAGACTGTTTCTTATGTATAGCGCTACCCCTCCTCCTCTTCTGTCCTGCCTGTCTTTCCTATACAGTGTATACCCACAAATATTATATTCGTCCCCATCACTCTCAGATAACCACGTTTCTGTAACACCTATCACATCATAGTTACTTGTTAGTGCAGTAGCTTCAAGTTCTAGAATTTTGTTTCTGATACTTCTAGCATTTAGATAAATACATTTAATGGTTGTCTTACCTGAGTTGTTGTTCTTGTTTTGATGCGGTCTCCCTTCTGTTTTTTTGTTGATTTCTCCCCCCTTCCTTTCTAGTTTAAATGCTTCCGAACCTGCTCGAGGATCTTTTCTCCAAGTAGACTAGTTCCCTTGTTATTTAAATGCAGTCCATCCCGTCTATACAGATAGTCCTCGTTGTAGAAAGTGGTCCAATGATCAAGATAGGTGAAGCCTTCCCGTGTGCACCACGTCTTCAACCATTCGTTTTGATTTATTATTTCCAGCTGTCCATATGGTCCTTTGCAAGGTGCGGGTAGTATACCAGAAAATACCACAGTTTTGGTTTTCTCTTTTAATTTCCTTCCTAGCTCTCTGAATTTGTTTTGCAGGGATTTTGGTCTGTCTCTTCCAATGTTGTTTGTACCGATGTGGACGACTACTACCGGGTCGTCTCCTGTTCGTTCTAGGAGCCTGTCCACGTTCTCAGTGATGTGCTTGACCGAGGCTCCCGGAAGGCAGCACACTGTTGTAGTAAGGGGGTCCAAACTGCGAACTGAACTTGCTGTGTTTCTCAATATGGAGTCCCCAACAATCATGACCTCCCTTCTTTTTACTGTCTTGTCACCACTGTCAATAGGGTCCTGGATGTTGTTCCTTTCATTCTCTTGTTGTTGGTTCTGCTCATCAAAATTCTGAAGTGACTCAAATCTGTTGGTTGTTTTGATTTCTGGTGGTTGTGTTTGACGAAGTTTCTTTTTTTCCCTGCTTCTGCCTACCTGAACCCAGCTGTTCTGACCTTCTATCTCCCTGGTGGCTTTCAGTCTGTTAGGGGTGATGCAGACTTCCATGAATTGTGGGTGTGCCAGTTCCTCAAGATCCTGTTGCTGTCTCACTTCTTCCAGCTCCATTTCTAGCATGCTTACTAGTTTATGCAAATCCTGGATCGCGCGGCACTTTACGCACACTTGGTTTAGCTCCGCTGGGTTTTCTCGGATTTCCCACATCAAGCAGGTGTCACAGATTACTGGCTTGAAGACCATGTTGAGGTTTTTTTTTTTTTGAAGTTTAGTTTCTTCTGCAGCCGTCAACCTGCTTTCAAACTGCTTCGAAACTGCTCTGTACTTTTCCACGCCTGTACTTCTCCCACTCGCTGTCGCTTCCACTCGCTGTCGCTGGGAAGACTGCCTCGTTTAACTGCGTTGTTCTGCTGTGCTGTCGGCTCCTCCCCTCGCCCGTGTCTCAAAACGGCGCTGAATTTGAATCAGCTGCTCCGAGTTTCAGCTTGTTTGTTATCAGAAAAACACACGCGGCTGTGTTTCCCCAATGTCCTCTGTTTTCTGATTAAAGCAATTCAAGATGCAATTTCTCCTTTCTGCTTCGAAACTGCTCTGTACTTTTCCACGCCTGTACTTCTCCCACTCGCTGTCGCTTCCACTCGCTGTCGCTGGGAAGACTGCCTCGTTTAACTGCGTTGTTCTGCTGTGCTGTCGACTCCTCCCCTTGCCCGTGTCTCAGAATGGCGCTGAATTTGAATCAGTTGCTCTGAGTTTCAGCTTGTTTGTTATCAGAAAAACACACGCTTCTGTGTTTCCCCAATGTCTTCTGTTTTCTGATTAAAGCAATTCAAGATGCAATTTCTCCTTTCTGCTTCTAAACTGCTCTGTACTTTTCCACGCCTGTACTTCTCCCACTCGCTGTCGCTTCCACTCGCTGTCGCTGGGAAGACTGCCTCGTTTAACTGCGTTGTTCTGCTGTGCTGTCGGCTCCTCCCCTCGCCCGTGTCTCAAAACGGCGCTGAATTTGAATCAGCTGCTCCGAGTTTCAGCTTGTTTGTTATCAGAAAAACACACGCGGCTGTGTTTCCCCAATGTCCTCTGTTTTCTGATTAAAGCAATTCAAGATGCAATTTCTCCTTTCTGCTTCGAAACTGCTCTGTACTTTTCCACGCTGTACTTCTCCCACTCGCTGTCGCTTCCACTCGCTGTCGCTGGGAAGACTGCCTCGTTTAACTGCGTTGTTCTGCTGTGCTGTCGGCTCCTCCCCTCGCCCGTGTCTCAAAACGGCGCTGAATTTGAATCAGCTGCTCCGAGTTTCAGCTTGTTTGTTATCAGAAAAACACACGCGGCTGTGTTTCCCCAATGTCCTCTGTTTTCTGATTAAAGCAATTCAAGATGCAATTTCTCCTTTCTGCTTCGAAACTGCTCTGTACTTTTCCACGCCTGTACTTCTCCCACTCGCTGTCGCTTCCACTCGCTGTCGCTGTCACTGTTGCAAGTTTGCAGTGTTTGTAGATTGAATTGGGTTCTGTGTGTGTGTGTTGATTGAATTGGGTTTGCAGTGTTTTTGTGTCATTTTGAATTGGGTTTGCGGTGTTTGTGTGTAGTTTGAATTGGGTTTGCAGTGTTTGTGTATTTTGAATTGGGTTTGCAGTGTTTGTGTAGATTGAATTTTTTGTCATTTTGAATTGGGTTTGCAGTGTTTGTGTAGATTGAATTGGGTTTGCTGTGTGTGTGATTTGATTGAATTGGGTTTGCTGTGTTTTTGTGTAGTTTGAATTGGGTTTGTTTGTGTAGATTTTGTGTAGATTGAATTGGGTTTGCTGTGTTTTTGTGTAGTTTGAATTGGGTTTGTTTTTGTGTGTTTGTGTGCAGTTTTTGTGTAGATTGAATTGGGTTTGCAGTGTTTGTGTAGATTGAATTGTGATGTTTGCAGTGTTTTTGTGTAGATTGAATTGGGTTTGCAGTGTTTTTGTGTAGTTTGAATTGGGTTTGCGGTGTTTGTGTGTAGTTTGAATTGGGTTTGCAGTGTTTGTGTAGATTGAATTGGGTTTGCAGTGTTTTGTGTAGATTGAATTGGGTTTGCAGTGTTTTTGTGTAGTTTGAATTGGGTTTGCAGTGTTTTTGTGTAGTTTGAATTGGGTTTGCGGTGTTTGTGTGTAGTTTGAATTGGGTTTGCAGTGTTTGTGTAGATTGAATTGGGTTTGCAGTGTTTTTGTGTATTTTGAATTGGGTTTGCGGTTGTGTTTGTGTAGTTTGAATTGGGTTTGCAGTGTTTGTGTAGACGAATTGGGTTTGCTGTGTTTTTGTCATTTTGAATTGGGTTTGCAGTGTTTGTAGATTGAATTGGGTTGCTGTGTGTGTTTGATTGAATTGGGTTTGCAGTGTTTGTGTGTTTGAATTGGGTTTGCGGTGTTTGTGTGTAGTTTGAATTGGGTTTGCGGTGTTTGTGTGTAGTTTGAATTGGGTTTGCAGTGTTTTTGTGTAGATTGAATTGGGTTTGCTGTGTTTTTGTGTCATTTTGAATTGGGTTTGCGGTGTTTGTGTAGATTGAATTGGGTTTGCAGTGTTTGTGTAGATTGAGTTGGGTTCTGTGTGTGATTGAATTGGGTTCTGTGTGTGTGATTGAATTGGGTTTGCAGTGTTTATGTAGATTGAATTGTGATGGCAGTGTTTGTGTAGACCGAATTGGGTTTGCAGTGTTTTTGTGTAGTTTGAATTGGGTTTGCTGTGTTTTTGTGTCATTTTGAATTGGGTTTGCGGTGTTTGTGTTGATTGAATTGTGATGGCAGTGTCATTTTTTGTGTAGATTGAATTGGGTTTGCAGTGTTTGTGTAGATTGAATTGGGTTTGCAGTGTTTTTGTGTGTTTGAATTGGGTTTGCAGTGTTTGTGTAGATTGAATTGGGTTTGCTGTGTTTTTGTGTCATTTTGAATTGGGTTTGCAGTGTTTTTGTGTAGATTGAATTGGGTTTGCAGTGTTTTTGTGTAGATTGAATTGGGTTTGCAGTGTTTGTGTAGATTGAATTGGGTTTGCAGTGTTTGTGTAGATTGAATTGGGTTTGCAGTGTTTGTGTAGATTGAATTGGGTTTGCAGTGTTTTTGTGTAGTTTGAATTGGGTTTGCAGTGTTTTTGTGTAGTTTGAATTGGGTTTGCAGTGTTTTTGTGTAGTTTGAATTGGGTTTGTTTTTGTGTCATTTGAATGGGGTTTGCGGTGTTTGTGAGATTGACTTGGTTTGCATGTTTGTGGTTAATTGATTGGTTCGGTTGTTGATTTGAATTGGTTTCTGTGTGTGGATTGACTTGGGTGTGCAGTGGGTTTATGTACGATTGGAATTGTGCTGGCAGTGTTTGTGTAACGAATTGGGGTTTGCAGTGTGTTTGTGTGTAGGTGTGAATTGGGATTTGCTGTGTTTTGTGTCATTTTGAATTGGGTTTGCGGTGTTTGTGTTGATTGAATTGTGATGGCAGTGTTTGTGTAGATTGAATTGGGTTGCGTGTTATTGGTTTGCAAGTGTTTTGTGTAATGAACTTTTGAATGGTGTTCGCAGTGTTTGAGATTGAATTGGGTTTTTGCGGGGGTGTTTTGTGGTGTTAAGAATTGAACTTAATTGTTTTGAGTTGAAATTGTTGATGGTGCAGTGTTTCTGTTTGTGTAGACCGATTGGGTTTGCCTGAATTGGGTTGGGCAGTGTTTTTTGTGTGTAGTTTGAAATTGGGTTGAAGTGTTTTGTGGTAGATTGAATTGTGTTTGCAGGTGTTTTTTGTGTGGTTTGAATTTGGTTTTTGTCAGTTGCAGTGTTTGTAGATTAAAGTGGGTTTGCAGTGTGTGTAGATTGAATTGGGATGGCAATGTTTGTGTGTAGATTGAATTGGGTTTGCGGTGTTTGTGTGTAGATTGAGTTGGGTTCTGTGTGTAGATTGAATTGGGTTTGCAGTGTTTGTGTGTAGACTGAATTGGGTTTGCAGTATTTGTGTAGTTTGAATTGGGTTTGCGGTGTTTGTGTGTAGATTAAATTGGGTTCTGTGTGTAGATTGAGTTGGGTTCTGTGTGTAGATTTGGGTTTGCAGTGTTTGTGTGTAGATTGAATTGGGTTTGCAGTGTTTGTGTGTAGTTTGAAGTGGGTTCTGTGTGTGTTTGATTGAATTGGGTTCTGTGTGTGTTTGATTGAATTGGGTTTGCGGTGTTTATGTGTAGATTGAATTAGGTTCTGTGTGTAGATTGAATTGGGTTTGCTGTGTTTGTGTGTAGATTAAATTGGGTTTGTGTGTAGATTGAATTAGGTTCTGTGTTTGTTGAATTGGGTTTGCAGTGTTTGTGTGTAGATTGAATTGGGTTCTGTTGTGTAGATTGAACTGGGTTATGTGTTTGTGTAGATTGAATTGCTTTAAGCAGCCTCTCTTGGACTTGTTGGCAGAGAAGAAAGCAGGTGCAGATAGATTTACAAATAAGCAGATTATGCCAGACAGATGCCTGAAGCTGGTAGGGTATTTATAGGGAATAAGTAGTTTTCCCATGCAGGATGGTTGCTTACACGGTTGTGTTTTAGATATTTGTTTACTTAGCGTCGGTGTATAGTAGAGGGTGTACTTGCTGTATTTGACATTCAGTTGCAATATAAGTATATTCTTTTATTTCAGTCTTTTTCTTTTAAATAAACAACAATGTACCTGCTGTATATAACTGGCCCTGATGTTCATACCTTGTAGTTCCCACTGGGTATGTACTGGAGACTTTTGCATGTACCCCCACCCCTTGCAGGAAGATATAGTTGAGTCCAATTACAAACAAACTTCCTAAGATTTGTTTTAGCAAGTTGAGTGTATCATGTTCCCTGTTTTATATAGGTGCTGAATATACTTTTTGACACTTATGAATTTAAATGAAAATTGGCCCGGACATACCAATATATTGAGTATCAGAATCAAGTAGAATAAGAAGGCTTGGTTTTGTTAATCCAGGGGTATTCGTAAGTATCTGTATCAGCATGCCATACTTTCATTTTTGTATTTTCATCTTTCTCGAGAGATGAAAGTTGTGTGTGTGTGTATATATATGTGTATATATATATATATATATATAGTATATATATAGTTTCTTGTTCTTTTGCAGTAGGATTCTGGGAAGGAGAAGCATGAGGTCTTGCTCATGGCAGCAGCAAACAGGGACTCGTTAGAGCCTGTGCATAAGTTTACATACTGAAAACTGAGAGGCGGACCAAGACAGTGCGCAGTCAACGAGAGGAACAGAACAAAAACATATGCCTAGTACTCCCTACATTTATTGATATGAGACACAAATCAGGCCGGAATACATTCTAGCCAGTGCTTCACCTCATAGAAGTGACAGTGTTTGTTAGTGCTCTTACCCTGTAGGTGAGGGGAAGGGCCTGCACAGATCCAGTAGCTCCTTCAACACGAAAGCTGGCCTGAGGCTAGGCATGTACTTTTAGCATTTCCCTTTTTTTTTCTTTAAGAATAAAACCTTTCAGTTTGTTTAAACAGCGAGGAAGTTTCGGTGCTGCAGGCATAGCTTATACTCCCTCCTCTGTGTCAGAACAAAGCTCCCAGATCTCGGCGACACCTGCACCAAAAAACAGGGAGAAAACACCTTGCTTTATTTACCCCTGATCAGTACGCTGAGAGCTGCTTTAGCAGGGCTAGATGGGTGACTTCTGCTTTTACAACTGCATTGAGTCCATTCAGAAAAACAGTGGTTTGCAAAATAGATGTGGCTTTCATTTTTTTTATACACAACAATGATATAAAACCGAACCAGTCTTGTATGTGTACTTCGATGTTACACCTCTTATGACACAGAGCCAGAATTGGTTAACCTCTTACGCCCATTGTGTCCCGCGGGCAGGACATGGTAGTGCAATTACACATTATATTTCAAAAATCATCTGTAATATTACAAAAGCAAAACAGCTGTGGTCTTACACGTATCTGTTGATGGTGAAATCTCGGTGATCATGTTGTAGGGGAGGTCACAAGCTTTCCATTCATACCTTGATTTTGTTTGTAGCCTAATCCATTGAAGAGTAATCGTTGTGCATACGTAAATTTATAAAACTTTTACATAAGTTTTATAAAAAAATGTATAAAATCGAACGAAATGGCGAGCAGTGTTCCAAAGCATCCCAAAAGAAGTCGATTCAGTCTTTTTGAAGTTTTGGAGGAGATGGATAATAGTGAAAGTGACAGCGAAAATTACTTTCTGGGTTGGAGAGCGCTGATTCAGCCATTTGAAGATGGAGTGGAGCCTCTTCAGGATTTGTAAGTATAATGGATCCACACTACTACTACGACTATTATTATTATTCGTAATTTTCAATATGCATTTTTACTGTAAATGGTATTAGAAAATGCAACCATTTGACTGTCAAGGGGCACATAAAAATAAAAATGTTTTAAATAAATTTTATTGCTTAGTAAAGAGCAACACCATGTCTCATCTGTGCTGTGCTGCTGTATACGGTCCCTGATCTTTACGATGCAATACAAGTTGCAAGAAGTAATTGTTGCTTCCTTTCTCATTGATGTTCATTGATTTAGATTATTGCATGGGAGTGTTTAGCAAACTGTTTTATATTTCACCTAGAGACAGTGTAGGTTTCTTAGCCTTTCAAGATAAGCTGTCTGCCTCCTCCAACAATCACTCACTCAGTTTCTTTGTTTACCACATGTCAATCAAAGATGAAAGGAACTGAGGTATTTTCAGTCTGGCAGCCTGATTTAGAGCAGCAAAGGTGTCTGCAATTTCATTATTATTATTGTAGACATTTAGCAGATGCCTTTATCCAATAATCAACATATGTTCACGTGTCAGCAGTGCTTGAATGAGTGTAACCACTTTATTTTGAAAAAAAAAATCTCATTATTTTGCTTCTTGACATTTACATACTTTCAAGCAAGTGAGTAACAAAAATACAGTCAGGTACTGAAAATTCAGAGCTACAAAAAAAAATCTCAGTAGCAACATTCTCCTGCACAAACACACAGTTATGTGAGAGCAATGTGCCTGACAGTTGTGGCATATGAACTGAGAGTATTTGTCATGCATACTCATCATGGATATATTTCGGGCACCCCAAAGCTCTCCAAAAAGGCCACCTTTTGAATGAAATATTGGACAAATAAGGAAAAAACAGGATTACAAAATCTAATTCATGTGGCAATGTATAGCATGTGAGGTGCCAAAAGGTAACCTCCCTTTTAGATCTTGCTCAAGAAACTAGTGTATGATTGGTCATAAAGATTTACACAATATTCATTTTTGGAGAGGTTTGGGGACCCTTGGGTTTAGCTGTGTAAAAACTCATGTAGAATTTGATCCCTTTATTCAATCAGTTTCAAATTTTTATCCAGTGTAGTAGACATGTTGGGGAAGCACTGGAAAAGAACAAAAATCTGGCTCTTTTCATGTGTTACAAGGTGAAAAAATGACTGTAGAATATAAACAAATGAAAAGCATTTCTTTTTTTTCTGGTTATCTCCTTTCAGTATGGTACTGAGTATGACTTATATCAAATCTGATTTTTTTTAGTCCTAATGGCAAGGGGGTTACCTTGAATTCAAGCCCAGAATCATGCTTGTGCTGTGTATACTTTGGAAGATAATGTGATTTGTTTAAGGTCATAGCCGTCCAGACGGAAATTGCCTGTGGGAGGCTGGGGGTTTAACAGGTTAAAGCTGAGAGGCAGTGGGGCCCAGTGGATATTGCAGAGAAACAAGGGGACAGTTGTCTCGCCCAAAAGCCCACGCTCATGACCCTGGTTGCTCATTGCTTCAACTGTGTGCCCCTTGCAGATGCTGGCCTGGTGGTTCCCAGTATCTCCTATGAGCTACATAAGAAGCTGCTGTGTGTGGCGGAGCGGCACGGGCTCACGCTGGAGCGGAGGCTGGAGATGGCGGGTGTGTGCGCCAGTCAGATGGCTCTGACCCTGCTGGGGGGCCCCAACCGGTAAGCACTGCACAAACCACAGTGACGGAAAGTCATCAGAAGCGGCGTGCAGTAGCAGTGGTCCATCTGTTTTCCTCTGAACTGTTGCTTTCTCCTGCCAAAATTACTTCAGGTGCAACTCGTGCAGCACACATTCTTCATTTGGATCTGTCCCTTTATGCACACCCAATTCTCAACGTTTTGTATTGCATAGATTCCGATGTTCGGATCCCTCAAAACCCTCAGTCAGTGCTTTGTGCTCAGAAAATGAATGGCAGCTATTTAACAGATAACTCAAACTCAGTGTGTTGCCTATGTTCCTCTCTGCTATGGATCTAGGTATTGAATCGCTGAGAGTACTGAGCTAGCAAGTATGAGCCCACTGTTGTACAGAGCAATAAAGCACTCTGCATCAGCACTGGTGTGTGGCTGTTTATTACTAGCTGTGGAACAGTTCTTCTTTGTAAAAGATACCCAGGCATTTATTCATTCAGCCCAAGCCAACAATCTTCCAACAATACTGCACCTTGTCACACAAAGCCTCAATTCAAACCATTCTGCACACTTTAATATTTTTGTTGGGTGGAAATGTAGGGAATAGTGAACCCCCCAATCTGATTAAACCAGTGGTTCCCAAACTTTATTTGCTGCGCCCCCCCCTCAGATATATTATTTTTTTGCGTGCCCCCTTCCCCCCCATAGTAACAATACATTATTAAAATAAGTATGATTTTTCTAAAATAACGTATTGTGATGTTGCGTGTAAAATGAAAGCAGGCGCCACTTTGATGCTCGAATTCAGCATTTATTAGCGCAGGAAAAATAAACAATTAAGGACCACACCAAAGCAAAATGAAATAACAAAATCTGTGTGCTGAATTCCAGTCTATCTCTCGCTCTAACTGAGACTGCCTGTCTCATTCACTCGCTTTCCCACTGCGCTCATGCATGCACTCCTGTTGATCTCTTCAAATTAAACCGCGCCCTCCATCCACGTTCACCAATCCCTGGCATGGCATTCAGACAGTGTTTTATATATATTTTAAAGGTGGATACACTTTATTACAATCGCTATTCGTAATTGTATTAACAGCAGTAAAATAGTCTCTTATTCTCATTCTTCATTCCACATTTAAATGAGAAAGGATGTGGAGGATTTAAAAGCCCATTTAATTGTTTCACAGCCAAACCCTGTAAATTAAAGTGATTGTACTATTGTTATTAGTAGTGTTGTTATTACAGTATACCTTATATTTATATCAGTCTGTTTTACTAGTAGTAACACCCTTGGTGTGTAATCTACAACCATTGAAACACTTTTAAACATCCAAGTCCTTAATTTCGCATTTGATAAAAGCGGAATAAAGAACGAGGAAACCAGGGTGCAAAATTAATAACTGATTAGTGTATTACTATCAATACAATTACGAATAGTAATTAATATTTGTCTAGCATATTTTTTTCTTTTTTTTATAACGTTAAAATATTTATTTTATAAAATGTTGCACCCTTGTTGTCCGTTTTCTGCACGGAGCAAAACCATAAATTAAACAAATTTTTGCCAAGACCCACCCACCCTATTTATAAACTGTAGGTCTATCTAAATGTTTAAAAAAAAATTTGTGAACAAAACATAAAATGCGCCACTGCACTTTGTAGAACAATTGCCATGATTTGCCCCACAACTTTCAAATCAAGGAGAGCCGGGCTGGACCATACAATCGCTGAGTTACGATAGGTCTGAAACAACAACTAGAACAGAACAACACTGCTATAAACGAGGCAGTCTTCCCAGCGACAGCGAGTGGAAGCGACAGCGTGGAAGAAGTACAGGCGTGGAAAAGCAGTTTGAAAGCAGGTTGACAGCTGCAGAAGAAACTAAACTTCCCAAAAAAAAATAATAGCATGGTCTTCAAGCCAGTAATCTGTGACACCTGCATGATGTGGGAAATCCGAGAAAACCCAGCAGAGCTAAACCAAGTGTGCGTAAAGTGCCGCACGATCCAGGACTTGTTCAGTTAGTAGGTGTGCTAGAAATGGAGCTGGAAGAAATGAGACAGCAACAGGATCTTGAGGAACTGGCACACCCACAATTCATGGAATTCTGCACCACCTCTAACAGACAAAGCCACCAGGGAGATAGAAGATGTAAAAACAGTTGGTTTCAGGTAGGCAGAAGGAGGGAAAAGAAGAAACCTTTGTTAAAAACAACCACCAGAAATCAAAACATCCAACACATTTGAGCCACTTCAGAATTTTGATGAGCAAAACCAACATCAAGAGAATGAAAGGAACATCCAGGACCCTATTAACAGTGGTGGCCAGACAGCAGAAAGAAGATGGGTCATGATTGTTCGAGACTCCATATTGAGAAACACAGCGCGCAGTTTGGACTCCATTACTACAACAATGTGCTGTCTTCCAGGAGCCTCTGTCATGCACATCACTGAAAACGTGGACAGGCTCCAAGAACGAACAGGAGATGACCCGGTAGTAGTCGTCCACATCGGTACAAACAAAATTGGAAGAGACAGACCAAAATCTCTGCAAAACAAATTTGGAGAGCAAGGAAGGAAATTAAAAGACAAGACCAAAACCTGTGGTATTTTCTGGGATACTGCCGACACCTTGCAAAGGACCATATAGACAGCTGAAAATAATTAATCAAAACGCATGGCTGAAGACGTGGTGCACACGGGAAGGATTCACCTATCTTGATCATTGGACCACATTCTACAACAAGGACTATCTGTATAGGCAGGGCGGACTGCACTTTAAACCAATCTACTTGGAGAAAAGATCCTCAAGCAGTTTCAGAAGCATTTAAACTAGAAAGGAAGGGGGGAGAAATCAACAAAAAAACAGAAGGGAGACCACATCAAAACAAGGACAACAACTGAGGTAATACAGCCGATAAATGTATTTATCTAAGTGCTAGAAGTATCAGAAACAAAATTTTAGAACTTGAAGCTACTGCACTAACAAGTAACTATGATATGATAGGTGTTACAGAAACTTGGTTGTCTGAGTGATGGGGACCAATATAATATTTGTGGGTATACACTGTATAGGAAAGACAGGCAGGACAGAAGAGGAGGAGGGGTAGCGCTATACATAAGAAACAGTCTTGAAGCCCAGGTGTTAAATCTGGGCATAATAGGAGCATGCTGTAGACCTCCACATTAAGAACATAAGAAAGTTTACAAACGAGAGGAGGCCATTCGGCCCATCTTGCTCGTTTGGTTGTTAGTAGCTTATTGATCCCAAAATCTCATCAAGCAGCTTCTTGAAGGATCCCAGGGTGTCAGCTTCAACAACATTACTGGGGAGTTGATTCCAGACCCTCACAATTCTCTGTGTAAAAAAGTGTCTCCTATTTTCTGTTCTGAATGCCCCTTTTTCTAAACTCCATTTGTGACCCCTGGTCCTTGTTTCTTTTTTCAGGCTGAAAAAGTCCCTTGGGTCGACACTGTCAATACCTTTTAGAATTTTGAATACTTGAATTAGGTCGCCACGTAGTCTTCTTTGTTCAAGACTGAACAGATTCAATTCTTTTAGCCTGTCTGCATATGACATGCCTTTTAAGCCCGGAATAATTCTGGTCGCTCTTCTTTGCACTCTTTCTAGAGCAGCAATATCTTTTTTATAGCGAGGTGACCAGAACTGAACACAATATTCAAGATGAGGTCTTACTAGTGCATTGTACAGTTTTAACATTACTTCCCTTGATTTAAATTCAACACTTTTCACAATGTATCCGAGCATCTTGTTAGCCTTTTTTATAGCTTCCCCACATTGTCTAGATGAAGACATTTCTGAGTCAACAAAAACTCCTAGGTCTTTTTCATAGATTCCTTCTCCAATTTCAATATCTCCCATATGATATTTGTAATGTACATTTTTATTTCCTGCGTGCAGTACCTTACACTTTTCTCTATTAAATGTCATTTGCCATGTGTCTGCCCAGTTCTGAATCTTGTCTAGATCATTTTGAATGACCTTTGCTGCTGCAACAGTGTTTGCCACTCCTCCTATTTTTGTGTCGTCTGCAAATTTAACAAGTTTGCTTACTATACCAGAATCTAAATCATTAATGTAGATTAGGAATAGCAGAGGACCTAATACTGATCCCTGTGGTACACCGCTGGTTACCACACTCCATTCTGAGGTTTCTCCTCTAATCAGTACTTTCTGTTTTCTACATGTTAACCACTCCCTAATCCATGTACATGTGTTTCCTTGAATCCCAACTGTGTTCAGTTTGAGAATTAATCTTTTGTGCGGGACTTTGTCAAAAGCTTTCTGGAAATCTAAATAAACCATGTCATATGCTTTGCAATTATCCATTATCGATGTTGCATCCTCAAAAAAATCAAGCAAGTTAGTTAGGCACAATCTCCCTTTCCTAAAACCATGTTGACTGTCTCCCAGTACCCTGTTACCATATAGGTAATTTTCCATTTTGGCTCTTATTATAGTTTCCATAAGTTTGCATATAATAGAAGTCAGGCTTACTGGTCTGTAGTTACCTGGTTCAGTTTTGTTTCCCTTTTTGTGGATCGGTATTACGTTTGCAATTTTCCAGTCTGTCGGTACCACCCCTGTGTCAAGAGACTGCTGCATGATCTTGGTTAGCGGTTTGTAAATTACTTCTTTCATTTCTTTGAGTACTACTGGGAGGATCTCATCCGGCCCAGGGGATTTGTTTATTTTAAGAGCTCCTAGTCCCTTTAACACTTCTGCCTCAGTTATGCTAAAGTTATTTAAAACTGGACAGGAACTGGATGACATGTGGGGCATGTTGTCAGTATCTTCCTTTGTAAAAACTTGTGAAAAGTAATCATTTAATATATTTGCTATTTTTTTTTCTTCATCTACGATTTTGCCATTTGTATCTCTTAAACATTTAATCTCCTCTTTGAATGTTCTCTTGCTGTTATAATATTGGAAAAACATTTTGGAATTGGTTTTAGCTCCCTTAGCAATGTTCATTTCTATTTCTCTCTTGGCCTTTCTAACTTCCTTTTTGACTTGCGTTTGCAGTTCTGTGTACTCTTTCTGCGTACTTTCTTTTTGGTCCTTTTTTAATGCTCTGTAAAGTGTCCTTTTTTCGCTGAATATTTTTTTTAATTGATCTATTAAACCATTTTGGCAATTTAGTTTTACATTTAGATTTGTCTACTTTAGGGATATAATTGTTTTGCGCCTCTAGTACTACATTTTTGAAGAACAACCATCCTTCTTCTGTGGGTGTTTTCTCTATTTTACTCCAATCTACTTCTGTTAGTCTCTGTTTCATACCTTCATAGTTTGCTTTTCTAAAATTGTAAACCTTAGCTTTAGTCATTTCTTTTGGGGATTTAAAAAACACTTCAAATGAGACCATGTTGTGGTCTGAGTTTGCCAGTGGTTTTCTGACCTCTGTTTTAGTTATTCTATCTTCGTTATTTGAAAAGACTAAATCAAGGCATGCCTCCCCTCTAGTGGGTGCCTTCACAAATTGTGTTAGGAAGCAGTCATTTGTCATTTCCACCATTTCTATTTCATCCTTCGCGCTACCCACCGGGTTTTCCCATTTTATTTGGGGGAAGTTGAAATCCTCCATTAGTATGGCTTCTCCTTTGCTACACATATTTCTAATGTCATTGTATAACAGATTATTGTGCTCACCGTCTGAATCTGGCGGTCTATAGCATGCTCCTATGCCTTTTGAATTTTTGTCCGTTATTCAGACAGCAAGCAAAATAATCTGTTATACAATGACATTAGAAATGTGTGTAGCAAAGGAGAAGCCATACTAATGGGGGATTTCAACTTCCCCCATATAAAATGGGAAGACCCGGTGGGTAGCACGATGGACGAAATTGAAATGGTGAAAACGATAAATGACTGCTTCCTAACACAATTTGTCAAGGCACCGACTAGAGGGGAGGCATGCCTTGATTTAGTGTTTCAAATAATGAAGACAGAATAACTAAAACAGAGGTCGGAGAACCACTGGCAAACGCAGACCACAACATGGTCTCATTTGGAGTGCTTTTTAAAACACAAAAAATAATGACTAAAGCTAAGGTTTACAATTTTAGAAATGTAAACTTATAAGAGATGAAACAGAGACTAACGGAAGTAGATTGGAGTAAAATAGTGAAAGGTTGGCTGCTGTTCAAAAATGTAGTACTAGAGGCGCAAAACAATTACATCCCTAAAGTAGACAAATCTAAAACTAAATTGCCAAAATGGTTTAATAGATAAATTTAAAAAAAATATATATTCAGTGAAAAAAAGCCTTTAGAGCATTTAAAAAGGACCAAAAACAAAGTACACAGAAAGAGTACACGGAAATGCAAACACAAGTCAAAAAGGAAGTTAGAAAAGCCAAGAGAAAAATAGAAATGAACATTGCTAAGGGGGCTAAAACCAATTCCAAAATGTTTTTCCAGTATTACAACAGCAAGAGAACATTCAAAGAGGAGGTAAGAGATACAAATGGAAAAATCGCAAATATATTAAATGATTACTTTTCACAAGTTTTTACAAAGGAGGATACGGACAACATGCCCCACATGTCATCCAGTTCCTATTCAGCTTTAAATAACTTCAGCATAACCGAGGCAGAAGCGTTAAAGGGACTAGGAGCTCTTAAAATAAACAAATCCCCTGGACCTGATGAGATCCTCCCAATAGTACTCAAAGAAATGAAAGAAGTTATTTACAAGCCGCTAACCAAGATCATGCAACAGTCTCTTGACAAAGGGATGGTGCCGACAGACTGGAAAATTGCAAAAGGAAACAAAACCAAACCAGGTAACTACAGACCAAAAAGCCTGACTTCTATTATATGCAAATTTATGGAAACTATAATAAGATCCAAAATGGAAAATGACCTATATGGTAACAGTATCCTAGGAGACAGTCAACATGGTTTTAGGAAAGGGAGATCATGTCTAACTAATCTGCTTGATTTTATTTTGAGGATGCAACATCGATAATGGCTGATTACAAAGCATATGACATGGTTTATTTAGAAATATAAATGTTCATTATAAATATCATATGGAAGATACTTAAATTTAGGGAGGAATCTAATCAGAACTGTCTTCATCTAGACAATGTGGGGAAGCTATAAAAAAGGCCAACAAGATGCTCAGATACATTGTGAAAAGTGTTGAATTTAAATCAAGGGAAGTAATGTTCAAACTGTACAATGCATTAGTAAGACCTCATCTTGAATATTGTGTTCAGTTCTGGTTACCTCGGTACAAAAAGGATATTGCTGCTCTGGAAAGAATGCAAAGAGCAGCGTCCAGAATTATTCTGGGTTTAAAAGGCATGTCATATGCAGACAGGCTAAAATAATTGAATCTGTTCAGTCTTGAACAAAGAAGACTACGCGGCGACCTAATTCAAGCATTCAAAATTCTAAAAGGTATTGACAATGTCGACCCAAGGGACTTTTTTGACCTTAAAGAAACAAGGACCAGGGGTCACAAATGGAAATTAGACAAAGGGGCGTTCAGAACAGAAAATAGGATGCACTTTTTTACACAGAATTGTGAGGGTCTGGAGCCAACTCCCCAGTAATGTTGTTGAAGCTGACACCCTGTGATTCTTCAAGAAGTTGCTTGATGAGATTCTGGGATCAATGACCTACTAACAACCAAATGAGCAAGATGGGTTGAATGGCCTCCTCTCGTTTGTAAACTTTATGTTCTTCTTAACACATACTGTGCGGACAGGGATTGGTCAGATTTCACAGGGGGGTGGTCAGATTAAACATGATCCCTGCCTGGGTAGTTGATCAGTCAGTCATCCTGGAGGTGGGCCCACCGAGTCTGCCACTTACCACAGAGCTTTTACAGTCGTCGGGAAGTCAAAGTATTTCAGTCAGGTATTAGCGCCCCCTTAATAACCTCATCGCGCCCCACAGTTTGAAAACCACTGGTTTAAACAGAGGTGGGCATTTACCTAAGAAACAGAACTGATGGCAACAAGAGGCTGAAGCTGCTGTTGAACTTCCATGAGACCAAGTTAACCATCGACTACATCTACAAGCAAACTTTCTTCAGACAACAGTCTGGGTCTCTTTCTCCAATACTGTAGATATTTATTGTATGCATTTATTTTGTATGGCTCACCGTTCAGTCTCCATAAGCGCTGTGCTGTACCAACCCTGATTTTAGGCTTCATTGCTGTCCGTCCCTGGTTGATCACATATTAATCTGAGCACCTTTTAATTAAACAACACCTGGGAAGTGAACAACAGAGTTAATTGGATTACATTTAAACAATCATGTCCTTGTGGACAAATGCTGCGCTCCAGTGGAGGAGGGAATGATAGAGTCTCTGCACATTTCTCTCTGCTCCTGGGAGCACTGTGCTTTTTTGTCAGTTTTTATTTAAATACTGAGGTAAAGCAGCCATTTCTATCCACACAGTTCTCCAATTTTCTAATACACACTTACAAAGTTTGTTGAATTGCCACTTTCCAGTGTTGATGAAGAAGGCTCCTTGGATCTCTTATGCCACTTTACTAGCCTCTTTTCAAATGTGACACTTGCTGTAGTGATAACACTATGTAACACAATTTTTGTTCCTGGGTAGTAAGTGTTATTTCCTAATTGCTTATGCCTCAAAAGTATAGAAAATAGCTATTATTCTCCACAAACTTTGCTTTTGTGACCAGGACAGTGATATTTCAAAATATCACTATTTCCAATGGGAAAATGGGAAAATGTGTGTCTTTTCGTTCACATAGTCAGAACAAAACAACATATGAATCCAAATTAACATGTATTTATACTAAAGTAATACAAAAATGACTACAAAAGATTTAGAAGAGAGTAGTTTTTCGAGATTTACGATTATACTGTATTTTACTATTGAGGCATAAGCAATTAGGAAATAACACTGACTACCCAGGAACAAAAAAAAAAAAAAAATTGTTACACGGTGTAACCAAAGCATTCAAGCCATGTTTTTAACTTTCCTTTGCAACACATTGGTGCTTGAGGAATCTGCTGAGCCATACAGTGCTGTGACTGCATGAAATAAACAAAGCAAGAGCACAACTAAAAGTTCCCTTTCAAGTATGAAATGTAGCCTTTACCTTATGGGTGCTTAACTTCTCAGATGCCTTGTTTAATTTGGACAGCCGTTTATTCACAATATTTGTACTTCTCCCAAGGCGTTCCAGTAAAGCAGCGTTGATTGTATCGTGATGCCGTTTTGGTTAGAGCTTTAGTATCACCATTATGAAGTCTGTTGGTTCATTCTAACAAGCAGGCTTCTCTGTCTCATCTGAGTGGTTTTGCTAGTAGCTTACCCCAAAAGGATCACGATTTCACTGTACTGACCAATGGCCTAGCCGGACCACGACAGGGCCAAGGGTAGAGCAGTGACATGACCATGGCTTGAAATGGCTTGTCTGGACCATGGTATGGAAAGACCACATCAGACCAACCTGGAGTCGTCCTAGTTTCTACCCGGTCCAGCATGGCCCACTATATACCAGTGCCCACGTCCCTGGTCTGGAACCAAACCGGTCTTATTTGAATCTTGACCCGCCTGCTTTCTGTCTATAAGCAGATTGAGACAGCATCTGTATACTGTACACTGCACTGCTTGATTGTAGCATCATGCCTGGGTTTTATGCCAAGGAGGCACTGACGCATGAGAAATGTCTTTCCCGCAGCTCTACAGAGCCCTCTGCATCTGTTATTCCTGCACACCACTCTTCTTGAGTTACGATGGCTCAAACTGCACTGATGCGGCATTTTGGTCTGTGGAGGTGGTTCAGAGACTCCATTGAACTGTCAACTCCTGTGTGAAATGCTAGGCCGGCACTGAAGCACTACAGTGGGCGTTGATTGAAAGTCAGCATCCTACATGACTGAAACGGACATGCTGGGTATTTTTGTCATTGGTGTTACACTCTCTTATTCCACACCCCATAGCTCTGTGCCAAGGGAGACCGGATGACTCACCCGGGAAAGTAGCCCACACAGGAAACCATCTCCATCTTCCTCCACAAGGAACACGAGTCACCGTTCCAAGTGGTCTGTGGACTCGGAGCTGATGGAAAACATCTGGGCAGCTGTTTCCCACCAAGGAATGATGCTCGCAGAATTACAGGGGCTGACGTTAGACAGGGGCTGATGTTCCCATCTGAGGACGTGGAGTCAGATAGCACGTCCCCTGCAGTTGACAAGATGAAAAGTTGGAGGCAGTCCGACCAATTTTTTGTCTGCTATGGGGCTCAGCAGCGGCTGGCTGAGTGGATAGCAGACACAGTCAAGACTGTATGAGCTGACCAACTTAACTCTCCAGAAAAGCTCACTCCGTCAGGGGCATGGATACTTCATGGGCTTTATTCCATGGTGCATCTGTCTCAGACATTTGGAGTGTAGTGGTGTAGGCTACTCCCATACCTTTATTAGGTTCTACAGACTTAATGTTGTGGATCTTCAAAACCCTGGTTTTGGAACTGGAGTGTTAAGGGTGGCTTCTTAGTCGACCCTTACAGCCCTTACAGTACAGGCATAGAGGTGAGTTTCTCCCTCAGTTTTTTAGCCCTAGCTACTTGTTAATGGGGTTCCGTATGGCAACGCACAAGACAGCCTCGGCTTAGCCTTGAGGCATTCCAGTCGTTCTGCAATATTGCCCTTGAGACTGCTTTGGTACGCTTATTAATGGTTACATTTTGTGGTTGATAGGGAACATTAGGTTATTATGAGAACCATGGTTTCCTGAAATAGAAATGTAACCATTAACCTTCAAGGTCTCTGTGTCCATGATTGCAGCAGGCTTGAAGGAAAGATAGCGTTGAGGTCTGTGATTGCAGTGCTTTTATGTCCTCGGGGACGAGCCATGACCGCGTCTCAGGCTCGTTGAGCAGTTTTGATATCTTATTCAGGTTTCGAAGGTAATGGTTAAATTTCTATTTCAGGAAACCAGGGTTATGATGATAACCTAACAATATTCAACACAGCCATAATAATGTTGCTAATAAGCATTTTAAAGGCGTGTATCACTCTCATTAAATTGATGTGGCAGCTGATGTGTTAACCTATATTAATTTGATTATTCTTTTTTTAAGGCTCACCCCTAAGAATGTGCACCAGCGCCCTACGGTGGCCTTGCTGTGCGGCCCCCATGTGCGGGGTGCTCAGGGCATCAGCTGCGGACGCCACCTCGCCAACCACGAGGTCCATGTCATCCTCTTCCTGCCCAACTTCGTCAAGATGCTGGAGTCCATCACCAATGAGCTGACGCTTTTCAGCAAGACTGGTGGCAAGCAGGTCTCCAGTGTGAAAGGTACTAGGACAGCATCGGGCATTAGGGGAAAGGATCTTCAGGGGGCTGGGTGGAGATTATAGGCTTAGTTACACATGGTCTCTGAGGAGGACAGTTTGGGAGATTGATCAGACCTACTTTCTTTAAAGAGGACATAATAAAGGGCATGTGTAATATTTGAGTCTGGAAGGTAGATGGGGCTCTCTGTTATAGAGCAATGTAGACTTGTCCTGTGTGCTCAGGCAATGTTGTTCCTCTGCTCTTTTAAGCAGGGAATGGAATCCCTTCACTGGTTGACTGTTGAGTTTGGCTGAGTTGTTCCCTTTCCCTTTGAGTAAAGCTCAGAAAACACTGACTGTTCTTCAAATACAGCATATCAATTGTGCAGTTGCCAAAAACTGCTTTGTAAAGTATAGTGAAATATTGCCACCTGCTGGTATAAAAAATATGACAATCAGCCAGAGTTAGAAACTTGAGTCCTGCACCTAGAACTGCTCCATTTAAGTGTATATTTAAATGGCCAGGAGCTGGGACTTTAAACAGTGAGACTCCTGAAAGGGGGTTCTTTCCCTATAACTTTATGCACTTGGAACTGGAATTGGTCAAAGGGGAATGGGAATTGGAAATGGAGATGGAATTGGCCCCAACCCTGTTTGTGATGTTTTGCTAAATGTGCAGAATTTAAAGACTGAAATAAAAAAATGAATATTGAGAATTAATGGAAACTGGCAACAGAGGTAAAAACATTGAAGAGCCTAGTAACACGGAATATTGCTAGGAAAGTGCTGAAAACTAGAAAACAGCCTTTTTCCCCAATGGTATATAGGCTGGTGTCCTCTTTATAAACCCCCCATTCTTTTTTGATTCTGTATTTTTTGGTCTCCCTGTAGTTTAAAATTCATATTCATAAAGCTTATGCCAACTATCAAAGTCACAGAATGCTTCCTGCATTGCTCACATGAAAATGTACTGTGAACTCTGCTGGGATCG
This sequence comes from Polyodon spathula, assembly GCF_017654505.1. Taxonomy (NCBI): domain Eukaryota; kingdom Metazoa; phylum Chordata; class Actinopteri; order Acipenseriformes; family Polyodontidae; genus Polyodon; species Polyodon spathula. The sequence continues at coordinate 168,643 of NC_054557.1, read as the reverse complement.
CTCTTGCGTTACTTCAGGTTTGGCGTGACACATTTAGCAACATCAATTCAGTTGTCAACAAGAATTGGCAATACAAATTGCTTATGGTTTCTTTGTGTGTGTGTGTGTGTGTGTGTGTGTGTGTGTGTGTGGTATATATATATATATATATATATATATATATATATATATTATATATATATATATATATATATATATATATATATATATATATATATTTCCATATTTAAGAGTCTCAGATTCAGAATTTGAAACAGATTAAATTAGGATTTTTTTCCCAGTGATCTACATAGCCTTGAGCACCATATAAAATCAAAAGAAAATTCCAAAGCCTTTCAACAATTTATTAAAAATGAAAAACGGAAATTCAGATTAAAAAGGTATTCATATCCTTTGTAATTGCAAGTCCTAAATTTGCTCAGGTGGTATATTACACAATTTGTCACACAATCACACAAAGTCACACAATTTGTTGATGGACTCCACACATGTAAGAAATTTGTGGATCACCTGCTTTAAATTAATCTGTGAAGATAAATACCGTTCTCTCTGTATGGTCCCACAGCGGGGCTCGCAAAATTTTGGTAATGGTACTTGCACTTCGGGCAGTCCGTTGTCGACATTGGGTTGTCCAAAAAAATGTCAAGTTGCCCATAATTGACCCATGGGCTGTGATTTGTACAAAGTACACTGTACTCAATATAGGTACACTGTCTCAGGGTATCTCACGCCAAGGAAATGCATGCACATGGATTAGGGAGTGGATAACATGTAGAATACAGAAAGTACTGATTAGAGGAGAAACCTCAGAATGGAGTGAGGTAACCAGTGGAGTACCACATGGGTATTAGGTCCTCTGCTATTCCTAATCTACATTAATGATTTAGATTCTGGTATAGTAAGCAAACTTGTTAAATTTGCAGATGACACAAAAGTAGGAGTGGCAAACGCTGTTGTAGCAGCAAAGGTCATTCAGAATGATCTAGACAATATTCAGAACTGGGCAGACACATGGCAAATGACATTTAATAGAGAAAAGTGTAAGGTACTACATGCAGGCAATACAGATGTGCATTATAAATATCATATGGGAGATACTGAAATTGAAGGAATCTATAAAAAAAAAAAAAAGGCTTGGGAGTTTTGGTTGACTCAAATGTCTTCTAGACAATGTGGGGAAGTTATAAAAAAAGGCCAACAAGATGCTTGGAATTACAGTGACGTGTTGAATTTAAATCAAGGGCAGTAATGTTAAAACTGTACAATGCATTATTAGTAAGACCTCATTTTGAATATTGTGTTCAGTTCTGGTCACCTCACTACACAAAGGTCATTGCTGTTCTAGAAAGAGTGCAAAGAACAACGACAGAATCATTCCGGGTTTAAAAGGCATGTCATATGCAGACAGGCTAAAATAATTTAATCTGTTCAGTCTTGAACAAAGACGACTACGTGGCAACCTGATTCAAGCATTCAAAATTCTAAAAGGTATTGACAATGTTGACCCAAGGAACTTGAAAAAAGAAACAAGGACCAGGGGTCACAAATGGAGACTAGACAAAAGGGCATTCAGAACAGAAAATAGGAGACACTTTTTTACACACAGAGGGTCTGGATGTTGTTGAAGCTGACATCCGGGATCCTTCAGGAAGCTGCTTGATGAGATTCTGGGATCAATCAGCTACTAACAACCAAATGAGCAAGATAGGCTGAATGGCCTCCTCTTGTTTGTAAACTTTCTTATGTTCTTATATACTTTTTCAACATCAAAATTCCATACTTTTTCCAGATTTCCATTTGTTTTTACCAGACTTGTGTTTTAATTAGTTTCTACTAGTTTTTTTGATAGTTATCCACATAGGCGGGCTACCTCAGAGCATTATAGCTTTTTGATCCAGAGCAGAAGTTGCTCCTGGTTTTCTAAAAGTATTTGTCAGAATCTGGAGATGCATATCTAGCAAGAGACACTGCAGATATGCAAAAGAGAAGTAAGATGCAATCCAATAAATGTCCAATATTTGAGAACTACGTTGCATTATTTACAAAAATATACAAAGTTGTATACTGCAAGTATACTTGTGCCAAAATAGGATTATGTAATGGTACCAATAGTATACTAAAACCAGACAATTTTGGCGCAAGTATGTATACTTGCAGTATGTTACTTTTTTGTAGGGGATGATATTGGATTCAGATCCAAACTTCAGTACACCCTCTTAAGTGTTGAACACTGTGGATGGTGCAAAATAACAAATATATATAATATAACAAATATAGATAATATATATATATATATATATATACACACACACACAGAGTACCAGTCAAAAGTTTGAGTACACAAGCTTGAAACCAGGTTTTTCATGATTATCTATGCTTTTAACTGTAGAAACTTGTTTATAAACACTTAATATTTCATTATATGATATGTGTACTTATATAAGCTGATAATCATAAGTGAATTGCATTCAGAAATTTAATTTTTAAATGAACATGTAAATCTTGTCAATTTCAATGAAATAGTCACCCAAAGCAAGGGGATTTCAGTCTGAAACCCAAGTCAGTTAAAAGTCTGAAATGTGTATAACATGGTGTTAGAACACTGGCCAAAGTATGAAAGTGTCTTTGTTAGATGTTCTCTGGGTTAACTAGCATGTTACCAAATTAACCTTTTGTCACCAATTATTGTTAACAGGTGAGGGTCCATGATTACTATAAATATAGGTAGCATAGACACAAGTTTGTCATTCCTGAATGTAAGGGAGCAGAAAATGACAAAATAGACTCGGTTAAGCAAAGAAAAAAGACTGTAATTACTTAGGAAATGAAGATCAATTTTTAAGACAAATCGCAAGAACTTTGCAAGTGTCTGTAACTGCTGTGGCTAAGACCATCAAATGATTTGAAGAAGCTGGCACTCATGAGGACTGAACAAAGTCAGGCAGGCCAAGGGTGACCTCAGAATCAGAGAACAAGTTCATTCGAGTCACAAGTCTGCAAAACTGGTGACTAACTGTCCCTGAAATAAAAGCTCAGTTAAATGCTGCTAGAAGTACAGATGTTTCAACATCAACTGTTCAGAGGAGATTGCGTGAAGCTGGCCTATCTGGAAGAATTGCTGCAAAGAAACTATTATTAAGAGTGCAGAAAAAGAGGAAGAGACTTGCCTGGGCCAGAAAACACAGAAACTGAACGTTTGAGGTGTGGAAGTTGGTCTTATGGACGGATGAGTCAAAATTTGAAATATTTGGGTCCAACCGCCAAGTATTTGTAAGACGGAGAGGGCGAGCGCATGAGTTCTGCATGTGTGGTCTGGGGTTGCTTTGCTGGTGACATAGTTGGTGATCTTTACCAAGTCCATGGCAAGCTCAAACTGCATGGCTATCATAGAATTCTTCATAGGCATGCCATTCCACCAAGATTACGGCTAGTTGGGCAGTCCTTCATTTTCAGCAAGATAATGACCCGAAACACACCTCAAAGTTGTGCAAGAACTATCTGGCAAAGAAGGAAAGTGAAGGACAACTCAATCTAATGACCTGGCCTGCCCAGTCTCCAGACCTCAATCCGATAGAACTTGTATGAGAAGAACTAGACAGAAGAGTCAAAGCAAAGCTACCCACAAGTGCCCTACATCTCTGTGAATTGTTGCAGAAGAGCTGGGAAGACATGTCGGCTGATTTACTGCTGAAAACCGAATGCCTCGTGTTTGTGAGGCTGTTATTAAGGCAACGGGTGGCTATTTTGAGGAATCCAAGATTTAAAGACAATTTTCTTGAACATTGCTTTTCCTTATGTTTTGTTTTTTATACTGTAACGTGTTTTTATTTTGAAGTATTTACAGAAACATATACAAAGTAAAACATTGTCACTTATGAAAAAAAACCTAGTTTCCAGCAAGTTTACTCAAACTTTTGACTGTTACTGTGTGTGTGTGTGTATGTATATATATATATATATATATATATATATATATATATATATATATATATATATATATATATATATATATATATATACACACACACACACACACAGTAGCTCTCAAAAGTATTCATATATATATAAAAATTTGTATGCGTTTTTCATCATGTAAAGCGCTTTGTGGCGACCCCCGGTAAAAGCGCTATACAAAAAAAGATTGACTGATTGATTGACCTGGTCCGACAAAGGACCGTAAAGAGTTAAGGTAATGATTACTTATTTCATGCACAGTTTGAAGAAGCAAGCATGAGAAATAGATAACCTTACCTTTTTGAGGCTGAAAATTTGTATTACTTTTTTTGGCAGATTTATCCAATGCAACTTACAGGTGTTGCAGGGTTACAGTGCAAAATGTACATTTTAAATACAGTATAGTTTACAAGTGCAAATAATATTACAAAAATGCAGTATGAAAAAAGATCCAACAAGGATTACAGCAAGTTACATTTACAGTGACATATTAGTAGTGCAATAGTGCAAAGATAGTGCATCAGCTGAGGATCTAGTAACATGGTACGTAGCAGGTGAATACAGTACACAGTAGGAGGGGTAGATCAAGTGCTCTCTAAACAGGTGAGTTGCTGAAGTGGCAGAAAGCAGTGAGACAGAGCAGTCCTGCAGTATCTTTCTTGTCCCATCCAAATTACTGCGCTCTGCAAGAAGCATTTCTCTCCTAATCGGACCTTTGTTCTATTTAGTAATATATAAAGAAAATGAAGAAAAACACAACCATAACTCAAGATCCATCATTCTCAACTCAAATACCACTTAATACTCAGCCTTAGACAACATACGATAAAGGTAGGGTTATCAATTTCTTATGCTTGCTTCTTTCAGACTCTGTGCATGAAATATGTAATCATGGTCTTAAATCAGATTTCCTGACTGAAGTGTACTGACTGACAAAATATGATGATAAAAACCATTAACCCCGCCCCTGGCCCTACTGAGCTTGGAACCAGATAGTTTCAAGGTTTGGTCTTGCTCGCATAGACAAATAGCCAGTGGAAAAGCACCCGTACCGTAAGGGCCTGGGGCCCTTCCAGCTTGGATGTGCCAGTGGTAAAGAAGGATCATTGTACTTGGAAGGGAGAGAGGAAGGGTAGGGACCTACAATCTGGAAAACTAAATGACAAACATGGAATTTTAGTAATCAGTCTGATCGCATTTGTCACCAAACACAAGATAAGCCTACATAAGCAATTTGTATTGCCAGTTCTTGTTGACAACGTAATTGATGTTTGACCACACTGGGTCAAGGATGATTTACAGAACCTACTCAAAACTTTGAAGAGGCAAGAGAGTTTGTGAAACAGTTAATGAAAAACAACTGGAATGTCTTGGTTAGATAAGTATTTACCTCCCTGAGTCAATACTTGGTAGAACCACCTTTGGCAGCAATTACAGCTGTGAGTCTTTTGGGGTAAGTCTCTACCAAGTTTGCAGATCTGGATCATGCAATATTGGCCCATTCTTCTTGGCAAAGTTGTTCAAGCTCTGTCAAGTTGAATGGTGATTGTTGGTGGACAGCAATCTTCAAGTCTTGCCACAGATTCTCAATCGGATTCAAGTCCAGGCTTTGACTGGGCCACTCTAGGACATCCACTTTCTTGTTTTTAAGCCACTCCAGTGTCGCTTTGGCTGTGTGCTTAGGGTCATTGTCCTGCTATAAGGTGAATCTGTCCCAGTCGTAGGTCTTTTGCAGACTGAAGCAGGTTTTCCTCAAGGATTTGCCTGTATTTAGCTCCATCTATTTTGCCCTCTAACCTGACAAGCTTCCCAGTCCCTGCTGATGAGAAACATCCCTGTGATGCTGCCTCCACCATGCTTCACAGTAGTGATGGTGTTACCTGGGTGATGTGCTGTGTTGGGTTTGTGCCAGTTTTTGTTTCATCAGACCACAGAGTCTTTTGCCACATCTTTTAAGTCTCCTACATGCTTTTTTGCAAATTCCAAGCAGGATTTTACATGGGGTTTTTACAGAAATGGTTTCCTTTTTGCCACTCTTCCATATGTGGACAGTTTCTCCCGTCTCAGCCATGGAACGCTGTAGGTCTTTCCGAGTTGTCATTTGTCTCTTGGTGGATTCTCTGACTAATGCCCTTCATACCAGGCTGCTCAGTTTGGGAGGACGGCCTGATCTAAGCAGATTCGGGGTGGTTCCATAAACCATCCTCCTCTTAATGATCGACTTGACTGTGATCCAAGGGTATTCAATGCCTTTGAAATCTTTTTATACCCCTCCCTTGATCTGTGCCTTTCCACAACTATATTCTGGAGTTATTTTGAAAGCTCCTTGGTCTTCATGGTAGTATCTTTGCTTTTAATGCACTACCCAACTGTGGGACCTTACAGAGACAGGTGTATTTAATCTTAATTCATGTGAACCACACTTACTGCACACAGCTGGACTCCATTTAACTTATTGTGTGACTTCTGAAAGCAATTGGTTGCACCTGAGCTTATTTAGGAGTGTCATAGCAAAGTGGGTGAATACTTGTCCAATGAAAACTTTTCAGGTTTTTATTTAATTCCATTTTTCTCACAAATTGAAAGTGTTGGTAGGTTGTGTAAAACTAAGGAAAACAAATCCCATTTAAATGCATCAAGATTTCAGGTTGTAACACAACAAACTGTGAAAACCTCCAACCTGTGTGTGTGTGTGATAGATATATATATATATATATATATATAGATATAGATATATATATATATATATAATCTATCATCTCTATCTATATCTCTCTAATCAAACTGTGAAACTCCAATCCACTATGAAAGGCGCTATATAAAATAAATTAATTAATTTATTGATTGACTTGATCTACTTGACTCAACACGTTTGTTTCATGTGACGTCAGTAGCACGGCTCAGGCTCTGCAGTGGAAAATCATCCAGGCTCCTCCTCAACCCTGGCGTGGCTCTGTTCTACAGTGTAAAAACGGTATTATAGCAATGCACTACAACAGATAAAATATATGTAGGATATTATTTGCCTGGGGCAATAAAGTGTTCATGCCACGTGACTTTTAACTGTGAGTTCACTGTTTTAATTTTTGGTTTTCCCCTGTAGATTTGCCAGATAGCCCAGTGGACCTGGTGATAAACTGCCTGGACTGCCACGAGAACGCCTTCCTCCGTGACCAGGCGTGGTATCGGGCGGCTGTGGACTGGGCCAATCGGAACCGTGCGCCAGTTTTGAGCATCGACCCGCCAGTGAGCACACAAGAGCAGGCCGTGGATGCCAAGTGGTCCTTGTGTCTTGGCCTGCCCCTGCCGCTGGCCGAGAACGCGGGCCGCGTCTACCTTTGTGACATCGGCATCCCTCGCCACATCTTTCAGGAGGTCGGCATCAACTATCACTCCCCCTTCGGCTGCAAGTTCAGCATCCCCCTACACTCGACCTAGCACTGCCCTAGCCTTCCTCAGGCCTCTGCTTTCCAACGGGACAGCGGCCAGATTAAACGGCCTTCAAAACAACCAGAAAGAAAGAGCGTTGAAACGGTCTCCGTGGTCTCTGCCATGTTTAGATGGAGATTAAGTAAAGGGTTTTGTTGGAGCCGTTCACTCAAGATTATAGCCCTGTTAATGTGTGCCGTCAAACAGAGCACGGACGAAAATGAATTGCATTTATAGAAAGACTATTAAGCTGTTTACTGTGCATTAATGCAGCAAACTCTAGTTACAGTTGTTACTGTTGTGAAGGCATGACTGAGGCAGACGATTAGAAAGGACTACTTGCTCTCAAGTTAAAATGGACACATACACACACACACACACACATATATACTCACACACATTTTTTGTTGTTTTTTTGTCAAAGTGAAATTATGCTATGGACAGGTTAGAGAAGAAGTTGGAATTTGAATAGGTTGAAAAACAAATAACAAAATTATTGTTTTAGTGCACTGGAAACTGCATTCCATCTACCCTACACAGCGCCGGTGTCTTCAACTGATTTTGGCATGGCATATTTTCTATTTATAGGTACTGTGAAATGTTTGTCAGAACAAGAAGCCTAAACAGCAAAGAATAGGAAGACTTCAAATCAGCAAATTAAGTAATGCGCTTAACATTTCAATCACTGCAATTGCTGAATGAAAAAGATTTCACATTATAGGAAAAATACTTGCCAACCTGTCACAGCAAGATCCCCAGTAAACCCGCCCCTCAGGGTGTTTTGTATTTAATATTCAAAGTGGTCTTCAACCTTGAAATTGGGCAGTGTTATAAGCGAGTGTGCTGGAACACTGGGCAGTGTTATAAGCGAGTGTTGTTCTGATTCTTGATGCTCACATTCAGAATATGGGGAGTGAGGGAGCGACACTATGGCCTACTGAAAGGTTCCTGGCTTTGCTGTTTTATAGCTGTCCTTGGTAGGACAGGAACATTTTGTGGTACCTTTTATAAGCAAAACAGTTTCTGCTTTCTTTAGGAACTAGCGTTGAGAGGTTTAAAGACTCTAAATTTCCTCTGATACAGCCTGACTTCATTTGTGTGATATGTAAGAGCACCGATGACAGGCTTGTTTTTATGCTGACTCGTGTGATGTCGTGGCACATAGATCATATTAATCTTTTAAGTGCTGCTCCTTGTACAGTCTGCATTTTTTTTCTTCCATACCCAGATTAATACTGTGTAATGTACAGTGATTCAATAATACAGTTTGTTTCATTTCTTCGAAGCACATTGATATAAGGATAGTGCAGTATGAGTTCCCGGGCATTACACATGCTGCCAAAGCTCCATTTAATAACATAACTCAAAGCAATAAAAGCAACGCTATGTTCTCCTGCATAGTAGGATGTCTGTTCATTGCATTGCTGGTACACATTTGTTATGCTAATGGAAACAATGAACAAAATGACACGATTATTACCAATTGAAGATAATGATATGACCAGTGTCAATTGAGAAAGTACATCCAGCACCCTCTTTGATATGGAATGTCCTTAAAATAAACAGGCGCTACAGCAGTGGTTTCAAGAAACTCAATGTATTTAACATAATCCTGATTTTAGTTTTTATATTTGTATTCACTTACTCGTGTCATAAATCATGATCCCTCAAGGATGGTGCTGTGATTGGAATACAGTGAGTTGAGTGTTGTGGTAACATGAACTCATTGCCTAAGACGAACCCTCTTTTTCCAGAGTGAAAATCGAGAAATCTGCTGGATTTTGTTCCACAGATTTGATAAATATCAAAACAAACAATTGCAGAGATCCAGACAAAACTGGATGGAGCAAAGGTAGAATAATCTGTTTCATGTAAATGCTGACGGGTGTTCTGTGACCCTTCAAATTGTAACTGCTGCCTGCCTACCTGGGTCCCCTATTGCATCAGCGTAATGGGTGTCTAGTAAATTGACTTGAGCTTTAACTTAGTAAAGAGAATGCACATTCACGCACAACGGACCACAAGGCTTCTGCGGGGTCATGTCCTGTGCACTAACTGGGATAGCCTCTCCATCACAGTATAAAACACGAAACTAATGGAGATCCCCAAACTATTTTAAAAGCAGCCTGTAAGTGGACTTTCCTGGGATTTGGTCTTTTTTTCTTGCTTTTGAAAAGGGGGACAGACAGACAATCCAAGCGGCCATACATTGGGACTGCACTGGCCCATCAGTTTCTTTAGCCCCCAGTGTCACAGCAAAAGAACAGGTGAGAGGGAAGCCCTGCAGTCGAACTTTCTGTGTTGTGCCCTGCTGGTTACAACTCTCAAGCAAAGCACCAAGGAGGCTCTTCTGATTACCCTTGGACAGTGTTACTGGGCCAGCAAGGCCCCAATCAGACAGGGCACCGAGAGACTGATCCTACATTTCCATCTGCACCACAGAAACGGCTGTTGGATCAAACAGGATTTCAGATGTCTTTCAAATCAGTCCAGATGGCAGATTAAAATGTAGCATGAAAAGGCCAATTAAGTTGTTTTGGGGTTTGGCGGTCATGATTCAGTAATGTCAGTACACAGCCAAAATCGCCTTTATTCCACAGTGGATTAAAGTGTCATATTTCAGGGGCATGTGCTAATATCTGCACCCCCTATGGAGGTATAAAAAAAAAAAAAAAAAAAAAACTGGATCCAGACCATTTCCATTACATAGGAGGTAGTGCTAATGGGACAAATCTCGATTTTTTTTTTCATGACGTTCAATTTAAGGCCACAGTGGTCATGTCACTGTTTATCAAAAGTGATTACATTTTGTTATTGTAATCCATTTGAAGAAAAATAAATATTTCAATGATTATTTAGTAGGTTCAGTTGTACTGAGATTTTCCAAATACTACTGTTGGCATGCATATGTTTAAAAAATAGGATTGTATATTTTTCACAGATTCAGTGTTTGTCCCAGCTCTAATATGAGGAGTCTTAAGGTCTGTGAAGAACTCCTGATACACTCAGTTCACGTTGCTGGTTGAGGGCAAGAACAGCATAACTAGTTCACATTTGTTTATTAAAATTAAATATTCAGATCTCCAAAGTATTGGGTTTGTCACCTGCTGTGCTCTAACACTTAGCCAGCTTATTTTGTGTGTTCGTTGTCCTGTTTGGCACAGTTGGACAGCTCTGTTGTACATTGTCTCCTGAAAGTTTCTGTTACTGTGCTCGTATTGGATGCAAAATGCAGCGAGAGCCCTCCCTGATAATTCAAAGAGCTTTCCCTTGCTTGTTTTGCTTTGTGGAGAACGAGTTGCTTCCCGGGTCGGAGCCTGGGCACTTCTGAGAAAGTGTGGTGAGAGGTGAATTAGTCGGTTTGCATGACACACACTTTAGGACAGCACTGCACTGCAGCTGGGGTGTGTGCAGAAAATGGGGATTTCCTTTTGATATCCTCTTTAATGAAAATAGTATTTGTAATATTTTTTACTGAATAAAAAAAGTTTAATTGGAATAAGGTATACAATAGACCTTAGGCTTTAATCTTTTTCCAAAATGTGTGATTAAGTAAAGGATACGTTGGTTTTAGTGATGTGTCAGATTAAACAGGCTCAGAGTAAACAGGTTTGAACCAGTGGACAGACTTCTGTAGAAATTCTTGAAAAAGGTAGTTACAGGTTCTATGTAATGAGATGTCTGGCAGCTCCAGTATTGCCCGACACTTGTGGATTTTAATGTCATATTCTTAATGTACTTTTCAACACAAGGACTTGAATATAAATTACTGGACCTCAACAGCCCTGTCCAAATGTACATTTTAAATGTTGTAGAACTGTGGTGTGATTTTGTCCTTTAAATGGCATCACAGTCTATGCCACTACACATCACTTTCAACAAAGAAGGTAAGGTCCAGTATTTTGAACTGTCAATGCTTCAACAGTATGGAGAATGTATTTTCTTAACAGTATGACATGGCATTGTCTCGAATCAGTAGCACTCTGGATAATGACACCTAGGACTGTTCGAGACTGCTGTTGGTGCATTTTACAAGATTAGACAATTTCATTAATCCCACATTTCCTTTAATACATCAAATTATACTTTGGTGAAAAAAAACTCATTGCAATCACCCATTGCAATCATAATAACTTCATAATTATCCAGCTCGCTCAACTCCTTAATACTGCCTCACATTCTATTAACAAAGACAGAATAACTAAAACAGAGGTCAGAGAACCACAGCATGGTTTCATTTGAAGTTTTAAAACCCCAAAAGTAATGAATAAAGCTAAGGTTTACAATTTTAGAAAAGCAAACTATGAAGGTATGAAACATAGATTAACAGACGTAGATTGGAGTAAAATAGAGAAAACATCCACAGAAGAAGGATGGCTGTTCTTCAAAAATGTAGTACTAGAGGCGCAAAACAATTACATCCCTAAAGTAAACTAAATTGCCAAAATGGTTTAATAGATCAATTTAAAAAAATATTCGGCGAAAAAAGGCACTTTACAGAGCGTTAAAAAAGGACCAAAAAGAAAGTATGCAGAAAGAGTACACGGAATTGCAAATGCAAGTCAAAAAGGAAGTTAGAAAGGCCAAGAGAGAGAAATAGAAATGAACATTGCTAAGGGGACTAAAACCAATTCCAAAATGTTTTTTAGAATATTACAACAGCTAGAGAACATTCAAAGAGGAGATTAAATGTTTAAGAGATACAAATGGCAAAATCATAGAAGAAAAAAAAATAGCAAATATATTAAATTATTACTTTTCACAAGTTTTTACAAAGGAGGATATGGACAACATGCCCCACATGTCATCCAGTTCCTATCCAGTTTTAAATAACTTTAGCACAACCAAGGCAGAAGCGGTAAAGGGACTAGGAGCTCTTAAAATAAACAAATCCCCTAGGCCTGATGAGATCCTCCCAATAGTACTCAAAGAAATGAAAGAAGTTATTTACAAGCCGCTAACCAAGATCATGCAACAGTCTGTTGACACAGGGGTTGTACGGACAGACTGGAAAATTGTAAACGTAATACCGATCCACAAAAAGGGAAACAAAACTGAACCAGGTAACTACAGACCAGTAAGCCTGACTTCTATTATATGCAAACTTATGGAAAGCTTAGGGAAAATTACCTAGACGGTAACAGTGTTCTGGGAGACAGTCAACATGGTTTTAGGAAAGGGAGATCATGTCTTAACTTGCTTTATTTTATTGAGGATGCAACATCGATAATAGATAATTGCAAAGCATATGACATGTTTCTTTAGATTTCCAGAAAGCTTTTGACAAAGTCCTGCATAAAAGATTAATTCTCAAACTGAACGCAGTAGGGATTCAAGGAAATGCATGTACATGGATTGGGGAGTGGTTAACGTGTAGAATACAGAAAGTACTGATTAGAGGAGAAACCTCAGAATGGAGTGTGGTAACCAGTGGTGTACCACAGGGATCAGTATTAGGTCCTCTGCTATTCCTAATCTACATTAATGATTTAGATTCTGGTATAGTAAGCAAACTTGTTAAATTTGCAGACGACACAAAAGTAGGAGGAGTGGCAAACACTGTACCAGCAACAAAGATCATTCATGATTCAGAACTGGGCAGACACATGGCAAATGACATTTAATAGAGAAAAGTGCAAGTTAACTGCACACAGGAAATAAAAATGTGCATTCTAAATATCATATGGGAGATACTGAAATTGGAGAAGGAATCTATGAAAAAGACCTAGGAGTTTTTGTTGACTCAGAAATGTCTTCATCTAGACAATGTGGGGAAGCTATAAAAAAGGCTAACAAGATGCTCGGATACATTGTGAAAAGTGTTGAATTTAAATAAAGGGAAGTAATGTTAAAACTGTACAATGCATTAGTAAGACCTCATCTTTAATATTTTGTTCAGTTCTGGTCACCTCGCTATAAGAAAGATATTGTTGTTCTAGAAAGAGTGCAAAGAAGAGCGACCAGAATTATTCCGGGTTTAAAAGGCATGTCATATACAGACAGGCTAAAAGAATTTAATCTGTTTAGTCTTGAACAAAGAAGACTACACGGCAACCTAATTCAAGCATTCAAAATTCTAAAAGGTATTGACAATGTCGAACCAAGGGACTTTTTTGACCTGAAAAAAGAAACAAGGAGCAGGTGTCACAAATGGAGATTAGACAAATGAGCATTCAGAACAGAAAATAGAAGGCACTTTTTTACACAGAGAATCGTGAGGGTCTGGAATCAACTCCCCAGTAATGTTGTTGAAGCTGACACGTTGGATCCTTCAAGAAGCTGCTTGATGAGATTCGTGGATCGTTAAGCTATTAACAACCAAACAAACAAGATGGGCTGAATGGCCTCCTCCTTGTTTATAAACTTTCTTACGTTCTTATTATGCACCCGATATTTCCACCCCAGTAAATCCTGGGCATCGGTGGGGAATGCCAACCCTATACTGTTTACCTCTAAATTTGTTTTCTTTGTAACTCAAAGTGCTTGGAATAAAACTTTGATGGCCTTTTATGTCCACATATTCTGTTTCTGTTCTGTTATGCTTTGGGTGTATTTATAAAATATCATCCACCTGCTGGAGAAAAAAAGAAAGAAACCAGAAACCCCCAAATAATTAACTACAGTTTTGCTTTTTGGTCAATAACTGTGTGGCTTCCATAACCATACCTGATTTAGACAAAACACGATGACCGGGCACAGCACAGCATGACACGACATGACCCAACACGATAACCTGACATGATGACCTGACACGATCACCCGGCACGGCATGATGACCTGATACAATGACTTGGCACGACACGACATTTGTAGAAATTTCTCAAATAAAGCATTTTGAAAAAAAAGACTAGAAAACCTTTCAATAGGCTGAGTGAGACCGAAAAGAAAGGGGGGGGGGGGCGTATCTCATTAGAGATATAACATTGACATAACAAAGAAGATAGCTGCTTCTGCATCCAGCGCTCAAAAGAATATCACAGACATTTGCAGAGCTTTTTGAGATGTTATAGTAATAAAATAATGTTTGGATAGCATTATTGAAGAGTTTGGTGATAAACCAGTGATCAGGAGGATTTATCAGTATGCACATCTATAAAGAGGTATGTTAAAAATATAGCAAACAAGGGGTGGGGTTTGGCTGGATATGCAGTACTGAGTCCTTTTGTGATTCAATGCCTTTTAAACCTGTATTACGCTGAAAAATAATATTTTAAACACTGCGTGTAAAATAAACAGCATGTGTGAAAATAAATTAGACCTGACGCGCTTGATAAGCGCTGAATAAATGGACTGCAAAGGGTTAAAGTTTGTGAAACAGCATCTGAATGGTCAAAGGTTTTTGTGGAACGATGAAACAAAAATCGAGCTATTTTGGTCATGCTGATTGTCTTTTTTTGGAGAAAGTCTGGTGAGGCGTACAAAGAAAAGAACACCATACCTACTGTCAAGCATTGAGATGGTAACATCCTTCTACAGGGCTGTTTTTTCTCTAATGGCACAGGGCATTTAGTTCCAATACATGGTAAAATGGACTCCTTATTATTCCTAAATGTTCCTCAGCTAGTTATTAATTTAATTTTCCTTGTAAGGGTTGAATACTTTTGAATTACATTGAACTAAAATATTGATGCAACACGCAACAATTTCAAAGGTTTTACTGAGTTACAGTTCAATAAGGAAATCAGTCAATTGAAATAAATTCATTAGGCCCTAATCTATGGATTTCACATAACTGGGAATACAGATATAAAGGTAGGGGCATGGATCAGAAAATCAGTCAGTATGTGGTGTGACCACCATTTGCCTCATGAAGCATGACACTTTGAATAGAGTTGATCAGGCTGTTGATTGTGGCCTGTGGAATGTTGTCCCACTCCTCTTCAATGGCTGTGCGAAGTTGCTGGATATTGGCGGGAACTGGAACACGCTGTCATACACGTCGATCCAGAGCATCCCAAACATGCTCGATGGATGACATGTCTGGTGACTATGCAGAAGAACTGGGACATTT
Source organism: Polyodon spathula (assembly GCF_017654505.1). Classification (NCBI taxonomy): domain Eukaryota; kingdom Metazoa; phylum Chordata; class Actinopteri; order Acipenseriformes; family Polyodontidae; genus Polyodon; species Polyodon spathula. The sequence goes on along the minus strand of NC_054557.1, from coordinate 153,249 downwards.
TCAGCTTAGGTGAATTGTGTACAGGTCATTGCGACATGGGGCCGTGCATTATCATGCTGAAACAAGAGGTGATGGCAGCGGATGAATGGCACGACAATGGGCCTCAGGCTCTCATCACGGTATCTCTGCATTCAAATTGCCATCAATAAATTGCAATTGTGTTAGTTGTCCGTAGATTATGCCTGCCCATACCATAACCCTACCGCCACCATGGGGCACTCTGTTCACGTTGACATCAGAAAACTGCTCGACCACACAACGCCATACATGCTGTCTGCCATCTGCCCGGTACAGTTGAAAACGGGATTCATCCGTGAAGAGCACACTTCTCCAGCGTGCCAGTGGCCATTGAATGTGAGCATTTGCCCACTGAAGTCGGTTACGATGCCAAACTGCAGTCAGGTCAAGACCCTGATGAGGAGGACAAGCACGCAGATGAGCTTCTCTGAGACGGTTTCTGACAGTTTGTGCAGAAATTCTTTGCTTGTGCAAACCCACAGTTTCACACGCTGTCTGAGTGGCTTGTCTCAGACGATCCACCAGGTGAAGTAACTGGATGTGGAGGTCCTGAGCTGCCGTGGTTACACGCGGTCTGAAGGTGTGAGGCAGGTTCGACGTACTGCCAAATTCTCTGAAACGACGTTGGAGGCGGCTTAGGGTAGAGAAATGAACTTTCAGTTCTCTGGCAACAGCTCTGCTGGACATTCCTTCAGTCAGCATGCCAATTGCACGCTCCCTCAAAACTTGAGACATCTGTGGCATTGTGTTGTGTGACAAAACTGCACATGTTAGAGTGGCCTTTTATTGTACCTAGCACAAGGTGTACCTGTGTAATGATCATGCTGTTTAATCAGCTTCTTGGTATGCCACACCTGTCAGGTGGATGGATTATCTTGGCAAAAGAGAAATGCTCACTAACAGGGATGTAAACAAATTTGTGTACAAAATTTGAGAGAAATAAGCTTTTTGTGCGTATGGAAAAATTCTGGGATCTTTTATTTCAGCTCATGAAACATGGGACCAACACTTTACATGTTGCGTTTATATTTTTATTCAGTGTAGCATTTTTTCCTCGTCCACAAAAGCAAAACTTTTGCTATAAACGATTTTTCCTATAATTTGCTTTCGAGAAATTTTTAGAAATTATACATTTCCATTGACTACGATTGTGTATGTGTGGAGTGGCGTAGGGGGGGAGGGAGCAATTACTTAGAAAATTGGAAAGATTTCATAAAATGGCAAATTAAATAAACTAATATTAAGGTGGACCTTCGATGGACAAGAAAAGAAATAGAAGTTTTAGATACCATAGTAAAACTTGAAGATTCAATTGAGACTGGCCTCATCTGTAGACCTACTGACATGCACCAGTATTTAAATATGTTCTCTGCACATCCAATACATACTAAAAGGGTAATACCAAAGGGTCTAGGAATAAAAATACAAAGAAAATGCTCAAAAGAAAGTGACTATGTAAAACAAAGAAATGTATTAAAAACAAATCTTTAAAAAAAAATGTTACAAAGACAGAATTATAGAGGCATTAAGAAAAGTGTATAAATTAAAAAGAGATGATGTACTAGATTATAAAAATAGAGATAAAAAGGTCAAGAGTCTAAGATAGTTTGGAAACACTTGCAGATTCTACATAATTAATAAAAATTCAAAACAAAAAAAATTCTTAAGGCCCTAGTGGTAGCATTCAAAAGTGAAGCTAATTTAGGTGATATTTTAGTTCACAATAAACATAGAATAATTGATGGAATATGTTCTACAAATATTTGCATTAGTGTAAAGTGTGTAAATACATGGACAAAAGTAAAAAAATATAATTAAATATAAGAACAACACATATCCACTTAAAACTAATACCTACTGTAAAAATAGCAATGTTTATGGAACAGTCTGAAAAATGTGATGAAATAAAATATGTTGGAGAGACTGGAACAACTTTATAAGGAAGATACTGACAACATGCCCCACATGTCATCCAGTTCCTATCCAGTTTTAAATAACTTTAGCATAACTGAGGCAGAAGTGTTAAAGGGACTAGGAGCTCTTAAAATAAACAAATCCCCTGGGCCGGATGAGATCCTCCCAGTAGTACTCAAAGAAATGAAAGAAGTAATTTACAAACCGCTAACCAAGATCATGCAGCAGTCTCTTGACACAGGGGTGGTACCGACAGACTGGAAAATTGCAAACGTAATACCGATCCACAAAAAGGGAAACAAAACTGAACCAGGTAACTACAGACCAGTAAGCCTGACTTCTATTATATGCAAACTTATGGAAACTATAATAAGAGCCAAAATGGAAAATTACCTATATGGTAACAGGGTACTGGGAGACAGTCAACATGGTTTTAGGAAAGGGAGATCGTGCCTAACTAACTTGCTTGATTTTTTTGAGGATGCAACATCGATAATGGATAATTGCAAAGCATATGACATGGTTTATTTAGATTTCCAGAAAGCTTTTGACAAAGTCCCGCACAAAAGATTAATTCTCAAACTGAACGCAGTTGGGATTCAAGGAAACACATGTACATGGATTAGGGAGTGGTTAACATGTAGAAAACAGAAAGTACTGATTAGAGGAGAAACCTCAGAATGGAGTGTGGTAACCAGCGGTGTACCACAGGGATCAGTATTAGGTCCTCTGCTATTCCTAATCTACATTAATGATTTAGATTCTGGTATAGTAAGCAAACTTGTTAAATTTGCAGACGACACAAAAGTAGGAGGAGTGGCAAACACTGTTGCAGCAGCAAAGGTCATTCAAAATGATCTAGACAAGATTCAGAACTGGGCAGACACATGGCAAATGACATTTAATAGAGAAAAGTGTAAGGTACTGCACGCAGGAAATAAAAATGTACATTATAAATATCATATGGGAGATATTGAAATTGGAGAAGGAATCTATGAAAAAGACCTAGGAGTTTTTGTTGACTCAGAAATGTCTTCATCTAGGCAATGTGGGGAAGCTATAAAAAAGGCTAACAAGATACTCGGATACATTGTGAAAAGTGCTGAATTTAAATCAAGGGAAGTAATGTTAAAACTGTACAATGCACTTGTAAGACCTCATCTTGAATATTGTGTGCAGTTCTGGTCACCTCGCTATAAAAAAGATATTGCTGCTCTAGAAAGAGTGCAAAGAAGAGCGACCAGAATTATTCCGGGCTTAAAAGGCATGTCATATGCAGACAGGCTAAAAGAATTGAATCTGTTCAGTCTTGAACAAAGAAGACTACGTGGCGACCTAATTCAAGCATTCAAAATTCTAAAAGGTATTGACAGTGTCGACCCAAGGGACTTTTTCAGCCTGAAAAAAGAAACAAGGACCAGGGGTCACAAATGGAGTTTAGAAAAAGGGGCATTCAGAACAGAAAATAGGAGACACTTTTTTTACACAGAGAATTGTGAGGGTCTGGAATCAACTCCCCAGTAATGTTGTTGAAGCTGACACCCTGGGATCCTTCAAGAAGCTGCTTGATGAGATTTTGGGATCAATAAGCTACTAACAACCAAACGAGCAAGATGGGCCGAATGGCCTCCTCTCATTTGTAAACTTTCTTATGTTCTTATGTTCTTATGTTCTCTTTTGCATATCTGCAGTGTCTCTTGCTAGATATGCATCTCCAGATTCTGACAAATACTTTTAGAAAACCAGGAGCAACTTCTGCTCTGGATCAAAAAGCTATAATGCTCTGAGGTAGCCCGCCTATGTGGATAACTATCAAAAAAACTAGTAGAAACTAATTAAAACACAAGTCTGGTAAAAACAAATGGAAATCTGGAAAAAGTATATAAGAAAAGTTTACAAACGAGAGGAGGCCATTCAGCCTATCTTGCTCATTTGGTTGTTAGTAGCTGATTGATCCCAGAATCTCATCAAGCAGCTTCCTGAAGGATCCCAGGATGTCAGCTTCAACAACATCCAGACCCTCACAGTTCTGTGTGTAAAAAAGTGTCTCCTATTTTCTGTTCTGAATGCCCTTTTGTCTAGTCTCCATTTGTGACCCCTGGTCCTTGTTTCTTTTTTCAGGTCGAAAAAGTCCCTTGGGTCGACATTGTCAATACCTTTTAGAATTTTGAATGCTTGAATTAGGTCGCCGTGTTGTCTTCTTTCTTCAAGACTGAATCGATTCAATTCTTTTAGCCTGTCTGCATATGACATGCCTTTTAAACCCGGAATAATTCTGGCCGCTCTTCTTTGCACTCTTTCTAGAACAGCAATGACCTTTTTGTAGTGAGGTGACCAGAACTGAACACAATATTCAAAATGAGGTTTTACTAATAATGCATTGTACAGTTTTAACATTACTGCCCTTGATTTAAATTCAACACTTCACTGCAATTCCAAGCATCTTGTTGGCCTTTTTTTATAACTTCCCCACATTGTGTAGAGGAATACATTTCTGAGTCAACAAAAACTCCCAGGCCTTTTTTATAGATTCCTTCAATTTCAGTATCTCCCATATGATATTTATAATGCACATTTGTCTTCCAGTCTTCAGTAGTCCACTGGCGGTGCTTCATGGCCCAGGCAAGACTCTTTTTCTTATTTTGCCATCTTAACAATGGCTTTCTTACTGCCACTCGACCTGTCAAACCTGCAGCTCGAAGTCTTCTCTTCACAGTTGAAACTGAGACTTGCTTACTTCGACCAGTGTTAAGCTGTGCTTGAAGCTGTTGTCCTGTGAGCCGCCTATCACGCAGGCTGCTGACTCTCAGAAACTTGTCTTCTGATTCTGTTGTGGCTTTGGGTTTGCCAGACCTCTTCCTGTCAGAGTTTCCTCCAGTTTCCAAATGCCTTTTGATGGTGTAGGAAACTGTACTCACTGACACCTTGGCTTTCTTTGCAATTTCTCTAACGGAAAGACCTACACTTTTAAGGGTTGTAATGGTCTGTCTGTCTTCCTTTGTTAATTGCCTTTTTCTTTCCATTATGAAAGCAATATACTACTTCCTGCAGCACAATACTGTCCAAATAATGCTTAAGAGGGTGTAGTAACACATTCTGTTCCAACACTGCTCTTATACAGACAGAGGGTTTGTAAGTAATCAATAAAAGTTGGGACACCTGTAGGAATTGTTAGCATCAACTTTCAAGGCTTAATTTACTTCCATTGCTGCAGAACAGCTGTAAGTTGTTAACCCATTACTTGTTCCCTGAAAAAGGCCTTTTTGTATAACTCTGAAATGTACATTATTTTTTAGTATGGTAACCTAAACTTTTTTTTAACCTCTGGCAGTTTACCGCTTACCTTTGTACCATTTCAGGTTATTCACTGGACTTGAACTGCTTAAATTTCAATAAAAACTGGAAAAATGGGGGTGTTCTAAAACTTTTGACCGGTAGTGTATATAGTGCTGTCACAAAGACGGCCAAGTGGGCGGCGTCAGAACCAGGAAGGAATGAAATATACAAAGACGATGATGTGAAATGAAATGATGAAGACGCCTGTTGGCGCCGGTTTATTACAAAATAAAAGGTTTAAACAAACACGAAAACACAGGACACGGCACTCTACGCCAAAATAAATAGACAAACAAAAACAGACTAAACTTAACAAAATAGTGCACGGACAGACACACTGACAAACACGGCGAGTTTTAAATAAACAAGTATCGTGCTGGTCCCACCAGCACGCAATAGCAATTGATATATTAAGTTACTCCTTCTCTCGCTCCCGTTCTCCACTCCCGAACACCCAACCAACAGTATGTGACAACGTGCATCTATATATACTATTGTGCTGGGATTCAATTACCAATTAATTATTCACTTGAATCCCAGCACGTGAATTAATAAAGTGCAATTCCCCGTGCTCACATATTACTACATTTTACTTGCACGTGAAGTGCTGTGCAATCCTCGTGCCTAAATACACATATACATTTTTAAACACTCATGTTACACAGACCCGTTTATATCCCGTGTACCAATGTCTATACACCAACATTTAAACACACCACACGCAACACATAACAGATAATATACACAGGGGTGGGCACTTTGTTACAAGTGCCTATAGAAAGTTTATACCCCCTTGAACTTTTTTCTTCAGAGTTTCATTTTTTCCACTTATCTACACACCATACTCCACACTGTTAAGGGGAAAAAAGTTTTTATTGAAAAAATATATATATATATATATATATATATATATATATATATATATATATATATATATACACAATACTGAAAGATCATAATTGGATAAGTATCCACCCCCCTAAGTTAATAATTGGTGGAAGCACCTTTGCCAACAATTACAGCTGTAAGAGTCTTTTGGGATAGGTCTCTACCAACTTTGCACACCTAGATTTGGCAATATTTGACCATTTTTCTTTACAACACTGTTCAAACTCTGTCAAGTTCCTTGGGGAGCGTTGACGGACAGCAATCTTCAAGTGATGCCACAAATTTTTGATTGGATTTAGGGCGGGGCTCTGACTGGGCCACTCAAGGACATTTACCTTTTTGTTCCTTAGCCACTCCAGTGTAGCTTTGGCTGTGTGCTTTGGGTCATTGTTATGCTGAAAGGTTAACTTCTGTCCCAATTTCAGCTTTCTTTCAGAGGCTAGCAGGTTTTCCTCAAGGACTTCTCTGTACTTTGCTCCTTTCATTTTCCATTCTATCCTGTGCCCCAGTCCCTGCTGATGAGAAACATCCCCATAACATGATGCTGCCACCACCATGCTTAACAGTAGGGATGGTGTTCTTTGGGTGATGCGCTTTGTTGGGTTTGCGCCAAACATAACACTTTGCGTTTAGGCCAAAAAGTTCCATTTTAGTTTAGTCAGACCACAAAACTTTTTGCTACATGGCTACAGAATCTCCTGAGTGTTTTTTTGCATACTTCAAACGGGATTCAAGGTGGGCTTTCCTAATGGCTTTCTTCTTGTCACCCTACCATACAGGCCAGATTTGTGGAGTGCTTGGGATATTGCTGTCTTGGCCATAAAAGCCTGTAGCTCTTGCAAAGTTGCTATTGGCCTCTTGATAGCCTCTCTGATCAGTCTCCTTTTTGCTTGGTCATCCAGTTTGGAGGGACTGCCTGATCTAGGCAGGGTCTTGGTGGTGCCATACATCTTCCACTTCTTAATAATCATCTTGATCGTGCTCCAAGGGATATTCAATGCCACTGGTATTTTTTTATACCCATCCCCTGATCTGTGCCTTTCAACAACTTTTCCTGGAATTCTTTTGAAAGCGCCTTGGTGCTCATGGTTGAATCTTTGCTTTAAAATGCACTACCCAGCAGAGAGAACCTACAGGAATGGCTAAATTTAACCTGAAATCATGTGAATTACTACAATTTAACACAGGTGGATGTCAATGAAATTCGTGGTTAAATTCATTTTAATATAAGAATTTCTCAAATATTTAATTATGTTGTCTGTATTGTCATGCTGTGGGGATTGGGTTGTTAACACTGATTCTAGAACATTCTTAACCAGATCTACTACAAAGGTTGTAGATAAGGCACAGGACACAAACTGTGTTAACTCTTTGATGCTCGCCTTACAAAATGCTATCTGATTGTCTGGCCTCCTAAGGTGTCATAAAACTTACCAAGGCAAGCTATAGCTACAGTACAGTACCATTATTGTGTTAAAAGTTAGTTAAAATGCTTTAAGAATTTTTTTTTTACATAACTTGTGAACACAAGTTTAACAGTTATTTTAAGTTTCCCATTAAATATGAAGTGTTTTAAATTAACATTATAAACTAATAACTATTTTTAAATATTATCCTTTGATTGTATTATGATGTGTTTTATATGCTTGTAATCATAATTTTGTATAGAGAATGAAACTAAAATTTGTATGCTTCTCCAATAAATGTAACTAAAGTTATATTGAATAGGAGGTTTAAATGATAAATGTAAAATCCTTTGATAACGCAAAAGGCAGATACATTCCATTTCTAACATATCCTTTTTGACTGTCTATCAAATACTGTGAACCAATGGAAGGACCGACAAGGACAGTACAAGGGAATGCCTAAATATTGTGTTATTTAAACTCAAAACAAGGATTTTCACTCTCTACCTACTCTCTACTCTCTGGGCTCTCTCTGGATTCACTCTTTCATCAATCTCATCACTCTCAACTCATCAAACTCCAAAGTTCTTCAATGAAGACGCAATGATTTAATCTTCAAAGCTGTCCCGGAGAAGATAGGCTGCCTCCGGAACGACGAAAGCTTTTGTCTACAGTACAGACTTCACAGAGATACTGCACTGCTGCACAGCTAACTTCTACAGAGAGGACGACCGTGTTAAGAAGACTTTGTTTTCAACATTGCGCCAACAGAATTAGTATCAACTTATATTGTGTGTTTACAAGTAACTGAACTGAAGCCATGTTATTGATATAGTCACGTAATGTGCATCTATTCAACGAGATGCTGGAACATTATACATGTGTACTTAGCCATGTGGAAACTGACACATGTAATTTAATGCGTGACTCAAACAATGCATGATGAACTATTAAAGACTGCTTCACTAATGCAGAACACTATAACCAGAGAGTACATCAAGGATTAAATATGAACATTTAGCAATGGGTTACTTTTCCTTGAATGTTTTGTTTCTTCTTTATACACGTTTTTAACTATGAAACCGAACCTTTATTCTTCTTCCTTTGAGAATATGAATAAATGTAGTAGTAATTTGGATGGTTAGGTTTATTTTTGTCTCATAATAAATAAACATTTATGATTGATTTGAAATACTTAAACATGCATAATATTAATTGTTAATCTCTTTTCACCATGAATCTAGGGATACTTAAGCCAGAATTGTTATTTGTTACTGAGGTATTGTGTTTATTATGGTTAATAATTACATTATGACCTATAATGGGTATTTTCTTTACTGGCAATTGGCAAGGACAATTGTGACATAAACCCTAGATGTAAATATGCATGACATGGAGGCCATTTAACTTGGTGTCTGATTTTGAAGGAGATTGGTTACACTTGAGTTTATTTAGGATTCCTGTTACAAGGGGGGTGGACACTTATCCGACCAAGCTATTTCAGTTTTTATTTTTAATTAATTTTCTACAAATTCCTAGAATTTTTTTTTCACTTGGAAGTTGTTGGGTAGGATGTGTAGATAAATGAAAAAAAAATATATATATTTTAATGCATTTTAATTCCAGGCTATAAGGCAACAAGGTGACAATTTTGAAAGAGGGTGTAGACTTTCTATAGGCACTGTATGTATGTATGTATGTATGTGTGTGTGTATGTGATACAACGTACTGTACTGCCTTTGGACCAAAAAAACAGTATGTTATAAGCGAGATATGTAATAACCAGGTACATGCACATACACGCTAAAAATCAAAACCTAGTACAGTACTAATTGATTATTGTACACATGCAATGTATGTAGTATAAAGGTTTATTACAGAAGAATATAAAACAATGTAACTAGTACTGTACATTACTATTCAGTATGTAACATCACATATTAGCATTAAAGGTTTTTATTTAGACTTTTAATTAAATTAAATAACTGTTATCTGCCCCAGATTTTCCCTTTGTGCAAATGTCCATCTCATGTATTTACTATGTCATGGGCATTTTTTCCTCTCATACGAATGATTCCCCTTTTGATTACTTAGGCACTTTATCGTAGCTCCTCCGTTCTGCTCCTGTGTTCAATGAAAATAAACAACAACATTTACAAGGGGGAAAAAAGAAAGAAGAACACGTATACATTACAGTGGTTTCTGGGATACAGTCATCCAGTGAAGTGTTTTTTTCAACAACAGCTGGGTTTATCGAACCTGGTTTCATTACGGCAATCTGGACGCTCTAACACTGTTGGGCTAGGGTTCAGGTAAATCTGTTTTGAACTTGGTTGTCGATTTGTACAGTTTATAATGTATAGTTTGTCCTTAAGTGAAATTAACAATCGTTTAGCGCTGGCCATGATAATACTGCATAAATTACAGTAACAGAGAGCAAGGTCAAGTTCAAACAGCAAGAAGTTGGCCTACGAGTACGCAATATGCAGAGCACAGACCGCTGCGTGCCATTGCGGTACGTGTGTAATAACAGGAAGTATGAAATATCGGAGTACACACTAAAAGGAGAATTTAAACAGGATTTAATACAATTTTATTCGGTTTGATGATACTGGTTCTTTATATCAGTGTGTTATAGCCCAGGTATGCTGTAAATGGGTTTGACTAATATATATATACACACATATATATATATATATATATATATATATATATATATATATATATATATATATATATATATATATATATATATATACACACACACACACACCATAAACAAAGGGGTAAGTATAAAGTTACAATTTTTATTAAGTTGTTGACAGGGCAAAACTGAATAGAAATTTCTCAATGAGCAAATACACAGTAAAAATTTATATAAAATTCTATTTAAAACAACATCCTTCAAGAGTCTCTGCTTATCTGGTGAAACTGAGATTGTACTGTCGTACACATAGATGTGTTTATTAATGCTTCTGGTAGAGTTGTCATCCGTGGGCAGAGCCATGAAGTGATGTAACCGAGGATGAAAGCCTCTTCTTTCGTCCGAACCAAAGCTGGAGTGGGAGATCCCAGGAAACCTGGGAGGGGGCAAAACAGTAAAGACCTTCAGAGTAATGCACGTTCACAGGTAAGTGGGTTACTTATTATTTCACACACACTTCCTGTTAGGCTGGGTCACCTCCCTTTCACTGTGTTTAACTCGCGTACATCTCCCTTGCTCTCCTTCAATGCTGGGCCTCCGTCACCGTCCCTCCCACTCTCGTTGCGGGTGCCTCTCGCCTTACACCCAGGGATGATCAACTCCACTGCCGCAGATCACAACTGAAGGCTTATTTAACACAAAAAACTGGCACAACAAAGTATTCCGTAATGAAGGCTCAAAAAGATTTAAAATATATTAATAAAAAAATTAAAATATCACTTCCCTTATGTAGGCGGCCGCAGTCAGAAGATCCCCTCGCAACTTGTTCCAAGCAGACACCGGGTTCAATAGATGTAATCTATAAGTAGTTCAACATGGCTAGTCAAACTACTTCTTGTCTGAACAACTACTTTTCTCTGTCCTTAGGTATCCACCCAGTTCCATGCTGCAACTCAAGCCTGACAGACAATTTCCCAGACTGGAATGATACAATCTACCCACCACCGTAACTCTCTAGTTATTATTGTCAAAGACCCAAACAACCGATCCAGTTTCTGCTAAACCAAGGAATTTGGTAACATAGATTAAAAAAATAGAGTCCCAAAATAAACTATGATACAGTTTTCACTGTCCCACTTCAATTCATTCCTTATTTCTAAATTGCAGGGCACAACCATCGACCAGCAGAATACCTCACTGTCTGTAAAATCCCAGCTACTCCTGCTGTTGCTGTGGTTGTTGTTATCAATGCACTTCATGCACAGTCACTCTGACTGCCTGCTCCTGTGATCGCTCTTTTTCCGACCTCTATCCGCTCTGCTTTTGTTCTACTTTCGTTCTCTCTTCATTCTCCTAATCCCCATCTTTTATTCTATAGTCCTGCTGCAGTATCCAATGCACAGCGTTTCACCAATTGTAAAAGCAGGGTCATAATTGAAAGTTCACAAGTGGATAAATTAACTACGCACAGCTGTCAAATAAAAAAAAAAAACTAACACTGATTGAATAAAGCTATTTCTATATACGTCCAAAAAATAAACACACAGTGCAATAAAAAAAAAACAACAACTCCAACACAACACAATATAAAGTGCAACAGATCAAAACAATAATAAGTGCAGAAAAAATAAAATGTCACTTGTGACGTTAGCAAAGGGGTCCAGTTGTAATAACGAGGTCAAACAATAGGTCACATTTTACTAAACATTTTAAAACTAATAAACAAACAATTACCCTAATGAACACTATCATAGTCTGTTGCTTAAAACATAATAACACAATATAGTCATAATAAAGCTGAGTTCTTATCTGTAAACAGTAACACGTTTAAAGCTTGGGACTTGCTGTCTGTAGCTTGGTGTTGTTTACATTATCGTCAGCGTACTTTAAGTGATTGGAAGCTGAAATTACTTTTTTTAAAACACACTTTTCTTAAACAGTATTGCTGAGCAGTTAATTTGAAAACCAGGCTTTAAATCACTGATAATAAGTGCACGGGCGGTGATTCCGTGAGTCCTGCGGGGCTCAAGCACCAATTGGGGAAAATAAGGTCCTGCACAGTGCAAATAAATTGCCTGTTCTGTCAAATTATAGTTTGGATGCTTCACAAGCAGAACTGTTATTGCAGCGTTTAAAAATATAAAATCCAGTATACAAAGTCTCCCAGCTTTCTTGAAAATATCTGCGGTTCCCTTGTTTTTCTTTTGTATTTGTTTTGCTCTCATTAGTATCTATAGTAGATACAGGCAGTCATCGCACTTACAAAACAATTGGTTCCTGAAAGTCGTGTTGTAAGTCAAAGCACGTTGTCCCATAGAAACAATGTTGTAAATTGGGGTTACATGCCTTACTCTTCGACGAGATAATATAGTTTTATAAAAATGACCCGTTATATTGTACTCATGCAAATATTTATTTAACTCTTAACACTCAGCCCGGTGGTTACGCGTGTATTACACATGAACAGTTTTTGGGGATCGGCAGAACACCAAGACTGGGGCCTCCATGAGGACCTCTCGCAATTTCCCAAAGGCGGCTGAGCAGTCAGTGTCCCAGCTGAACTGGCCCCCTTTTTTGGTCAAGCGGTGTAGGGGCCTGGCGATCTGAGAAAAGTCCTTCACAAAGCAACACTAATAAGATGCCAGGCCCAGAAAGCTAAGCACCTCTGTCAAAGTCCTGGGGACCAGCCAGTCCTTTACTGCAGACACTTTGGCAGGGGCTGTGGCAATGCTGTCTGCCCCAACAACGTGTCAGAGGAAGTGTGTTTCTCTTCTCAGTAGGTTGCATTTCCCAGGGTGGAGTTTCAATCCAGCTCCACGGATGCACTCAAACACGGTCCGAAAGTTCAGCAGTGCTGCTGGGAAGGTCATGGCATGCACCAACAAGTGGTCCAGGTACACAACAGTGAGTCCGTGGAACTCGGGCGAGCACCCACTCCATCAGGCGCTCGAACGTCACTGGGGCATTGCACAGTCCAAAGGGCATCACTGAAAACTACCATAGACCCTGGCCAATAGAGAATGCACTTTTCTGTCATGCCTTAGGGGCCAGCTCAACCTGCCAGTATCCACTGTGCAGGTCGAGGGAGCTGAACCAGTGAGAGCCTGCGATGTAGGTACGAGTCCTTTTGGGTCACTGCGTTCAGTTTACGATAATCCACACAGAACCGCAGTGATCCGTCTTTTTTTGTTACCAGCAGGGCTGGCGCGGCCCGGGGGCTAGCTGACGGTTCAATTACCCCAGCAGCGGCTATCTCTAGAATCATGCCCTCGGCCGCCTCCCGTTTTGCCAAGGGTAACTGCTGTGACCACTCCCGGATCGGAGCTGCGTCTCCCATGCTAATGCTGTGCTGGACTAATCCGGTACGCCCACAGTCCTCTGTGTTTGCAGCAAAAATGTCCAAGTACCCCCTAACCCTATGCAGTCCATTTATTCTGTGGCTGTCAGACTGGTCTGGTCCAATTAATTTTTGTGAACAAAATAAAATTTCAGACCACGTGCTGTTCAAATTTAAATAATGATTTTATTTGCTTAAAACAACTAACAAAGCAATGCAAGTTCAAAGGGTACCCTATACAAAGACAACAGTACCAACATTTTGAAAAAAAAAACATGTTTTGGGGGATTTTATATATATATATATATACACACACACACACACACACACATATATATATATATATATATATATATATATATATATATATATATATATATATATATATATATATATATATATATATTAAATCAGGTGAACATTGAAAAAAAGTAACAAAATGTCACAAAATTTGAGTTCTTGATTGATTATATTACCTTTAGAATAACCGGTACAAAACTTTAGGTACATGAACTATTTTTCATCAATGTTATAACTATTTATACCAGGTGAGGTTTGCAAACAAAAAAGACATTTACACTGAAATTATCTGTATGTGTCCATGGTATGGTATCTTTCAAAACAGTTACCTGGTGTAACCTTGGATGCCTTGAGCAGGTTTTCCAGAACCATACAGTTTCTCTCCTCCCCCCTTTTGTCTTTGTCACTGCACACTGTACAGTCTTTCGTGCTCTTTGATTCATTTTTGGAAATTAAATGTGGCTTTCCTGTCAGCCTTTCTTCTCTGTCTGTTGATGATGGATGACCAGGTTTTCTTGAATTAGGGTTGTGCACATCTCCCACCAGTTGTATCAGTAAGGCTTTCCTGAAGGTTTTATGGCAAACAGGTAGCTGTCCTGATTCCACCTTCATCAAATTGAACAGGATAGCACTGTTCACAATTTCTACTTCAAACAACCAAAAGAAGATCTTTCTCTATCACTTCAGAGACTTTCTTGTGAAAGCATAGCTGGCACAGCAGTGATTCACCTGGTCCACTTCACCCATCTTGCTGGTGTAATCATAGATAACTGAAGGTTTGTCCAGCTCTTCAATTGCTTCTCTCTTGATAGTGTGCTGTACTTTCTCACAGTCACTGCCATGGAAGGTTCTCAACAAGAGCACTAGTCTTTTGTCCTTCCATCCTAGCACCATGACCTTGTTGTCCTTGCTGAATGAGACTGTCTCATTTTTATTTTAGTTTGAGGCCTTGCTTCACTGGTACTAGCAATCCTCTTCTGTTGGCCATTACTGTTCCAATAAGGTGGATTTTTATTTTTAGCAGTTCCATGGCCAGGTCGTAACCTGTGTAAAATCTGTCTGTAAATAAATGAAAGCCATATCCATTTGTTGTCTGCAGCAATGTTTCACACAGGTGAAGAGCAATTCTTGATGAAAATGGCATGTCAGGTCTCAACAGGGATTCTGTTATTGAGCTATCAAAGTAAGGAACAAAGCAAAGACATAACCACTTTCACAGTCAGCTGAAACAAATACAAGCATCCCCCACTTGGTAGGCTTCTGAGGATTGTAACACTTGAAGATAATCCTTCCTTTGAAGCCATCTCCATCGCTGTCTTCCTCTTCTCTGACCGCTCAGACTTTGGGGGTCCGGTCTCGCTTGCCCTCCTCAAGCACGGCCTTAATCCTTAGGGCAAGTGTCAAAGCCTGCTCTAAGGAGGTTGGAGTAACAAGCCGAACCTGTTGTCGGAATGCAGTGGGGTCACTGTCACTTTGGTTTTATTCACAGTCATCCTCTTCCCCGCTAGTGGCAGTCTTACAGCCTCTCCTGGAGTAGCCCAGTCGGCTAGCAGTCTTTTTTTGCCAGCGCTGTCTAGGTCGCTTCTTCCAAGGCATCCTGTCTGGTTGCCGTCTTCGCTGCCTCTCCTAAGGTGGCACGCTCGGCTGACGGCTTCTTCCTACGGCAGCAAAGGTTAGCTGCCATGGGATTTCAGAGGCGCAGGTCTTGCTTCTCCACTGCGTTGCCGCTGCATTCTGCATTCACTTCCCAGCTGGGACTTGGGTGTGTGCTGTCCATCCCACAGCTGACACCAGTGTAGCAAGCACAGGAATTATTAGAAACACAAAGGATGTCAGGTTTAATGCAGTTTATTAGGCAGCTAACAGCAAGTCAGCACCATCCACACACTCTCTCACATAGACACAGACAGCCCTTCCCCAGCCCAGAGCACTACTCTGCCTCTCAAGGTGTCATCCACATATTACACAAATAACACAAGAAGGGTAATAACATTTACAGGGTAATGCATTTAACAATATTGTAACTTTACAATAACTAATAACGAAACACCACAATAATAATTCAGCGTTCCTCTAAAATATTTCTCACTCCTAGCATCCTCTGCTACTTTAACCTAAGGTAGAAAACTGGCTCTGGGCACGTGCCCATTACAATATATATATATCAATTATAATTAATAAAGTGTCACATCAATCACATTGAATATAAAAAAATAATAAAAGCTTTTTTTTTTAAAAAATGCAATTCTCAAGTCTGCAAAACATAAAAGTGCCTGCAACATGGGAGATCTGTGCTGACTCTACATTCATAGTGCTGCAGGAAGAGGGCAGCAGCTTTACAATATTCACCTATCGGTCATGGCAGTGACACGGAGAGGCAGGAGAGAGGGTGTGTGGCTTTCCCTCTCTCTCTCTGAGTGGCAGGCCTTGGGGGATTGCTGGCCCTATAAAGATTACTCTTTGTGTTCCCCCAGAATGCTCACTAAGAAGAAATGAGCCAGCTCATGGAAGCTGGGATTGCCGCCGGCGAAACAAAAACAAACTAAATAACAAAAAAAAAACATTGGAAAAGGAAAGATTGTAGAAATCAGGGAATCCTCGGGCAGACCCCGAAATGTGTATAGGTGGAGGGAACACCATAGTGTAGGATGGAGACCCAGGCCTTGTGGATAGTGACAGTTGGGGTGACGCTGCCGAGTGCAGCACCTTTATTTTGTAGTTTTATTACTGTGGGTTTTTTTTCCCCTTTTGTCTTTTGTGATTTATTATTTCCAGAGCACCTGCGAGTGCACCTGCATGGGACTATGTACCTCGATTGGTATAACCCTGGTGTTTACCGTTGCCGGTACTCACGCCACAGACAACAGCGCCCTCTGTGGGCTGATGTGCTGGGTAGTCTCTTTGACCAAGCAGCTGTGGTTAACGGTTGGGTGGTCGAGCCCAGACGTGCCGCTGTGTACCCTCATTTTGAAATTAATCGAAATCTCTTGTACCGTGTTGTTAAATTACCACAGGCCGGGGAAGTGCATCCCCAATTGCTCATCCCTCAGCCCTTTAAAGAGGATTTACTGCAGCTGACTCACGCTATTCCCCTGTCTGGACATTTGGGGAGGGACAAGACCAAAGCTAGGCTTGTGTCACAGTCCCATTTGCTGGGGCTGGGTGGTGACGTCAAGCATTTTTGCGAACATTGTGGGAAGTATCAGAAGGCCAACCCTAGAGCCGTCCCACGAGCCCCATTGGTGCCTTGCGTGGAAGCTCTATTTGAGCATATTGGAATGGATATAGTTGGACCACTAAGCGCAGGATACACTCACCTTTTGGTCATCTTGGATTACGCTATGCGTTATCCAGAGGCCATTCCCCTCTGCTCTGCGTCTGCTAAATCTGTTGCCAACGAGCTAGTGAAGGTTTCCTCTTGGGTAGGGATCCCCAAGGAAAAACTGACCAACCAAGTCATTAACTTTATGTCCCAGCTAGTCCGCGGAACATGTAAACTTTTGGGGACCTCGGTTTTTCACCCACAGATCAATGTTCTTGTGGAGTGTTTTAATAAGACCCTCAAAAACATGTTGCGCAGATTCATTGACAGTGACTTGCACTACTGGAATCAGCTGATTCCTCCCTTCTCTTTGCTATCAGAGAGGTGTCTCAGGCTTCTACGGGGTTTTCATCATTCGAGCTGCTGATACCCTGGGGTGTATTTGATCTGGTCAGAGATGTGGGAATAATAGCAGGACAATTCGACCAATACTGTCTGGTATGTGTTGGACCTGCGCAAACGTCTTGAGTCTATGGGAAAATTGGCGCATGATAATTTGCAGCAGGCTCAGTGCAGACAGGAGACCCAATATAACAGGGGAGCCTGGTTATGCATGTTTCAGTGGGGGATAAAGTCTTTCTGTTGTTACCCAGCTCTGAGTCTAAACTTCTGGCGAAGTGGAAAGGCCCTTTTGAGGTTACACGCCGGATTGGGATGGTGAAGAAAAATCTGCCAGCCGGAGTGATGGAGAGAAAAGCACATTTATCATGTAAACCTCTTTAAGCCCTAGTTGCAAAGGAGGCTTTGTTAGCGGCGCAAGCAGATGATGTCACAGACCTGGGGTCTGATCTTTCTGTGTTGGCGGAAAAGGGGTCGGTACAGATTGCAGACAAACCATCATATTGAAATTGAGCCAGGGGCACTAGTTCACTAGAGGCCATACTGGATACCTGAGCTCAAAATGCAGGTAATAAAGACGGAAATTGATGAGATGCTCAGGCTGGGTGTAATAGAGGAGTCCAGAGTGACTGGATCAGTCCTATTGTTTTAGTGGATAAACTGGATGGGTCAACTCGATTTTGCATTGACTTCAGGCGAGTTAATGAGAAATCGAAGTTTGACACTTAACCTATGCCCCAGATTGCTGGGGCGTCTAGGCACGGCTCATTTTATGACGACACTGGATTTAATGAAGGGCTACTGGCAGATACCCGTGACTCCAGAATCCAGAGAAAGGACGATGTTTTCCACTCCCTTTTGGTTGTACTAATTTAGGACCATGACCTTTGATTTGCATGGAGCACCAGCCACTTTCCAGCGCATGATGGATTGCATTTTGCAGTACGCCGCTGCTTACATAGATGACGTGGTTATCCACAGTGAGGATTGGCCGGGTCAGCTGTGTAAGGTAGCAGCGGTACTGCAATCCTTGCGGGAGGCGGGGCTCACTGCTAACCCAAAGAAATGTGCCATTGGGAAGACTGAGTCAGAGTATTTAGGGTTTTGATTAGGGAGTGGCCAGATTAGACCGCTGGTTGCTAAGGTGAAAGCCTTGGCTAACTGGCTGGTCCCTATGACCAAAACCCAGGTGCGCTCTTTCTTGGGACTAGCGGGCTATTATTGAAAGTTCATCCTGAGCTTCGCCACGCTCGATACTCCCTCGACAGACCTCACCTGGAAGGCTGCCCCAAATACAGTTCAGTGTTCGGAGCCGTGCCAGAGACCCTTTCTCGCTTTGAAGCAAAGGCTGTGTAGCTAGCCAGTGCTATGCAGTGCTGATTTCAGTAGGAGCCTCATCCTGCAGACGGATGCATCAGAGACACGTCTCGGGGCAGTTTTGTCTCAGGAGGTGCGGGGAAGCGAGCACCTGGTCCTGTATATCAGCAGGAAGCCCCTTCCCCGCGAGAAAAACTATAGTACCATCGAGAAGGAATGTCTCACAGTAAAATGGGCAGTCGAGTCACTCCTGTACTACCTCCTGGTGCGACACTTCACCCTGGTTACAGATCATGGCCCCTTAGCATGGCTTCACCGAATGAAGGATAATGTCAGAATCACAAGACGGTACTTGGCCCTGCAGCCCTATGCCCCTATGCGGTAGTCCACCAAGCAGGGAAACCACATCAAAACGCAGATTTTTTTCTTGGGAAGGCATGGGGGTGTAGGATTTTCGAATGGAACGGTGGTGCCATTCTGTGGGGGAGGATATGTAACAGGGGAGATCTGCGCTGACTCTCCAGGCACATTCATAGTACTGCAGGAAGACGGCAGCAGCCTTACAATATTCGCCTGTCGGTCATGGCAGTGACACAGAGAGGTGGAAGAGAGGGAGTGTGGCTCTCCCTCTCTCTGAATGGCTGAGAGGCGGGCCTTGGGGGATTGCTGGCCCTATAAAGATTATGTTCTGTGTTCCCTCGGGCTGCCCTCTAAAACGAAACGAGCCAGCTGGTGGAAGCTGGGATTGCCGGACTGAGCACTGCCGGCAAAACAAAAAAAACAAAATAACTAAAAAAAAAACATTGGAAAAGGAAAGATTGTAGAAACTGGGGGATCCTCGGGCAGACCCCAAAACGTGTATAAGTGGAGGAACACCGTAGCGTAGGACGGAGACCCAGGCCGTGCAGATAGCGACGGTTGAGGTGACGCTGCCGAGTGCAGCACCTTTATTTTGTAGTTTTATTACTGTGGGTTTTTTTTTCCCTTTTTCTTTCGCCTTTTGTCCTTTGTGATTTTATTATTTCCAGAGCACCTGTGAGTGCACCTGCATTGGACTGTGTACCTGGATTGGTATAACCGTGGTCTTGTTTACTGTTGCCACTACTCCACGGACAACAGCTCCATCTGTGGGCTGAAATATATGTTTTATATGTAAATATATAAAACAATATTTAAGAAAAATAAAACCATGCTCAATTCTTCTCAGTGCTGTAAAGGAGCGGGCCGGAAACGTCTGCTCAAGGAACTACACTGCACCGCACCCCTGCTCCATATACAATTGGCTCACTCTGCTACGCTCACACTGTGCGTGAGACTGACAGCTGAGACCTCAGTCAGAACTGTGGCCCGGGGACTTCCAGTTGGTGGCCATGCTGTGAAGACAGTCTGAGACATGGCTCCCCTGAATTTAACATTAATACTTCAGTAAACGACTATTACTATTATTGTACATTTTTGCTACACTTATTTTAGTAACGTGTACCTAATATCAAGACAATGTTGACAAAACCGAAGCCAAAACGTAACCAACCTGCTGAACCAAGCTCCTGTGATGATGTCCCAGCTGCCTCCTTCGGGCCTGCTGGTGCGGTCTCTCCTCGCGGGCATGAATTGTCAGTGATCCTGGATGCGATAGCAAAGCTGCGGGAGGCTTTTGCTGAAACCAGAGGTGCAATTACTACTCTACAAACCACCATTGAGTTACTGCTCAAGAGAGTTCTTGACATGGAGACCTCTTTTAGCGATGTGGATAACAGAGTTGGGTCCCTAGAATCGACCTTCATGGAGCTGTCTGATGAGAACAAGAAGCTTTGGGCCAAGGTGGATGACCTGGAAAATCGATCACGTCGGCAGAACCTGAGTTGTGGGTATTCCAGAGGGCAAAGAGGGTTCTAGACCAACTGCCTTCATGTCAGATTTTTTCTTGGAAGTTCTCAGCCGAGATAAATTTGAATCTCCTCCACTTATCTATCGTGCCTATCATTCTTCTGGTCCCAGGAGAGTCGAGGGTCAACCCAGGGCTGTTATTATGAAAAGGCACCATTACCAAGTGAAGGAAAAAATTCTTTGTCCCGTGAACTGGGCATTCTTCAGTTTCAAGGAGCGAGGGTCCACATATTTCCCGATTTTAGCCCAGAGTTATCCAGAAAATGGGATGCTTATGGGGAAATTAATTCCCGTTTCAACAACACCTGAGTTAAATTTGGTTTGTTGCATCCTGCTCGGCTGAGGATCATGTTCAATGGCACCGGAAATTGTTTTATTCACCGGAAGGAAGCTAAGGAATTCTACACAAAATTCATATTCCCACACACAGGCTGAGATTCTGCATTTTTATTTTTTTTTTTTTTTTTTCTTTTTCACTATAGTATTAGGCAATTATAAACAACATCTTGTAGGAGAACCGCTAGAGTGGCAGATTGGGACAGAATGACATGACTGATGACTATATATTATATATAATATATATATATATATATATATATATATATATATATATATATATATATATATATATATAGATAGATAGATAGATAGATAGATAGATAGATAGATAGATAGATAGATAGATATTATATTTTAGTCTTTTATGGGTGCATATTTGATATTTATGTATATTGTGGATTGATGAGGCTTAGTTTTGATTGCACTTCGCTGTTTTAAACACAACACAATCTGCTCTCTATTTTTTTATTTTTTTATTACTTTGCTGCTGGTGCAGGGGTGGGTGGCCATGGCCCTAGGGAGCCACTGGCTCTCTGGGGTCTTGGTTGTCTGCCCCTACTGTGGTGGTAGCTGAAATAAAATATGTCTTGCTCAGATTTTTGTTTTTATGTACAGTACCATGAAAACGTATTTGCCCGTTGTCTCATTTTCTGCATTTTTCTAACACTGAATGTTATCAGATCTTCAACATGTTTGCAATTTAGTTTTACATTTAGATTTGTATACTTTAGGGATGTAATTGTTTTGCGCCTCTAGTACTACATTTTTGAAGAACAACCATCCTTCTTCTGTGGCTGTTTTCTCTATTTTACTCCAATCTACTTCTGTTAGTCTCTGTTTCATACCTTCATAGTTTGCTTTTCTAAAATTGTAAACCTTAGCTTTAGTCTTTACTTTTGGGGTTTTAAAAAACACTTCAAATGAGACCATGTTGTGGTCTGAGTTTGCCAGTGGTTCTCTGACCTCTGTTTTAGTTATTCTGTCTTCGTTATTTGAAAAGACTAAATCAAGGCATGCCTCCCCTCTAGTCGGTGCCTTGACAAATTGTGTTAGGAAGCAGTCATTTGCCATTTCCACCATTTCAATTTCATCCTTCGTGCTACCCATGGAAAATTACCTATACGGTAACAGGGTCCTGGGAGACAGTCAGCATGGTTTTAGGAAAGGGAGATCGTGTCTAACTAACTTGCTTGATTTTTTTGAGGATGCAACATCGATAATGGATAATTGCAAAGCATATGACATGGTTTATTTAGATTTCCAGAAAGCTTTTAACAAAGTCCCGCACAAAAGATTAATTCTCAAACTGAACGCAGTTGGGATTCAAGGAAACACATGTACATGGATTAGGGAGTGGTTAACATGTAGAAAACAGAAAGTACTGATTAGAGGAAAAACCTCAGAATGGAGTGTGGTAACCAGTGGTGTACCACAGGGATCAGTATTAGGTCCTCTACTATTCCTACTCTACATTAATGATTTAGATTCTGGTATAGTAAGCAAACTTGTTAAATTTGCAGACGACACAAAAGTAGGAGGAGTGGCAAAGGTCATTCAAAATGATCTAGACAAGATTCAGAACTGGGCAGACACATGGCAAATGACATTTAATAGAGAAAAGTGTAAGGTACTGCACGTAGGAAATAAAAATGTACATTACAAATATCATATGGGAGATACTGAAATTGGAGAAGGAATCTATGAAAAAGACCTAGGAGTTTTTGTTGACTCAGAAATGTCTTCATCTAGACAATGTGGGGAAGCTACAAAAAAGGCTAACAAGATGCTCGGATACATTGTGAAAAGTGTTGAATTTAAATCAAGGGAAGTAATGTTAAAACTGTACAATGCACTAGTAAGACCTCATCTTGAATATTGTGTGCAGTTCTGGTCACCTTGCTATAAAAAAGAAATTGCTGCTCTAGAAAGAGTGCAAAGAAGAGCAACCAGAATTATTTCGGGCTTAAAAGGCATGTCGTATGCAGACAGGCTAAAAGAATTGAATCTTTTCAGTCTTGAACAAAGAAGACAACACGGCGACCTAATTCAAGCATTCAAAATTATAAAAGGTATTGACAGTGTCGACCCAAGGGACTTTTTCAACCTGAAAAAAGAAACAAGGACCAGGGGTCACAAATGGAGATTTGACAAAGGGGCATTCAGAACAGAAAATAGGAGGCACTTTTTTACACAGAGAATTGTGAGGGTCTGGAATCAACTCCCCAGTAATGTTGTTGAAGCTGACACCCTGGGATCCTTCAAGAAGCTGCTTGATGAGATTTGGGGATCAATAAGCTACTAACAACCAAACGAGCAAGATGGGCTGAATGGCCTCCTCTCGCTTGTAAACTTTCTTATGTTCTTATGTTCTTATGTTCTTACCCACCGGGTTTTCCCATTTTATATGGGGGAAGTTGAAATCCCCCATTAGTATGGCTTCTCCTTTGCTACACGCATTTCTAATGTCATTGTATAACAGATTATTTTGCTCACCATCTGAATCTGGCGGTCTATAGCATGCTCCTATTATTATGCCCTTTGAATTTTTGTCCGTTATTCTGACCTATATTGATTCGGCTTTATTTTCTTTGTCCAGGTTTAACACCTGGGCTTCAAGACTGTTTCTTATGTATTTCTTATGTATAGCGCTACCCCACATCCAATGCCCCTGTGTGAAAAAGTAATCGCCCCCTTAGACTCAATAACTGGTTACGCCACATTTAGCAGCAATAACTGCAAAAACTCTTCCTGTAGTTATTGATCAGTCTCTCACAGCGCTGTGGAGGAATTTTGGCCCACTCCTTCATGCAGAACTGCTTAAACTCAATGATATTTATGGGTTTTCAAGTATAAATTCGTTTCAGGTCATGCCACAACATCTCAATGGGGTTAGGTCTGGACTTTGACTAGGCCATTCCAAAACTTTAAATTTCTTGTTCTTCAACCATTCTGAAGTAGACTTGCTTGTGTGTTTTGGATCATTGTCTTGCTGCATGACCCAGCTATGCTTCAGCTCATGGACGGATGGCTTAACATTCTCCTGTAGAATTCTCTGATACAGAGCAGAATCCATGGTTCCTTCAATGATGGCAAGGGATCTAGGGTCCTTTGTGGCTTCCTGGACGATTTTATGCCTTGCTCTTGGAGAAATTTTGGCTGTCCCAAACTTTCTCCATTTGGACAATATGGCTCCGACTGTGGTTTGGTGGAAACCCAGAGCCATAGAAATGGCTTTGTAACCTTTTCCAGACTAATAAGTATCAACAACTTTTTTCCAGAGGTCTTCAGGAATTTCTTTTGATCATGGCATGATGTGCCTCTAGAACCTGTGTGCTGACAACTTCATTCTGATGGTAAGGACCAAAGTTAGTCAGATTTATCTTGGGCAGGGCTGGCCTGATTGTTAATAAATGTATTAAAAACAACTAACCCTAATTATCCCTTTAATTGGGTTGAGTTAACTAGGGGAGAAATAACTTTTTCACACCTGAAGATTGCATGCTTGATTACCTTGCACATCAAACAAATGAAAGAAGCACCCAACTTTGGTGTCATTTTTTTCTCTCAGACTCCCTCTACATACTACTACAACCCACAAAAAGATCTGAAGAAATTCAATGTGAAAAATGTGCAAAAATGCAGAAAATCACACAGGGGCAAATACTTTTTCATGGCATTGTATATATGCAAGTTACCATGGTTGTAATGGAATGATGCATACGTTATGGTATACAGTTGCTTTGGTTATTTACCTACACACGAGTAGCCTTCAATTGTTGCTGAGAGATATACCTTATTTGGCTGTGATCTTGTATTTATTTATTATTATATCGTTAAACTATTTTTTTTTTACTATGGATCGTGTACTTATGATGCTAGAATTTACAAAAGACATGGAATATATGTGTTTTTATATGAGAATATATGTGCTGTGTATTATTTATTATTACTATTATTTATTTATTATTTTTCCATCCTCTGCATACAAGCTATACTTATCTAATTGTATAATCATGTACCTGCATGCAATTATTTTGTTCTGTTATTTGGGTATGCATGTCTGTTTCTATGTATAATTTTGTATTTATGTGCATGTATACGTGATGTTTTACTTATTCATTTTTATACAGCCTCTGCAATACACTGTATATGTCCGTTATATTAGGATCGCATTCTGTGTCTGAAGAATATTAATACCTACAGTTACAGTATGAGGTGAACTTTCTAGTTTAGTTTTTTTTTTTTTTTTTTTTTTTTTTTTTTCTTTAAATAGTTGGAGCCATTACAGGGAAAGCATAGCGGTGCTCTGTAACATGGTAGAAACTGGCCAACCTGGCCAAGTGAATTGCCGATTGTGAAAGGCAGAGGTACAGTGGCTCTCAAAAGTATTCACCCCCCTTGGACTTTTCCACATTTTATTGTGTTACAATATGGAATCATAATGGACTTAATTAGGAGTTTTTGCCACTGATCAACACAAAAAAGTCCATAATGTCAGAGAGAAAAATAACATCTACGAATTGTTCTAAATTAATTACAAATATAAAACAGAAAATAAGTATTCACCCCCTTTGCTATGACACACCTAACTAAGCTATGGTGCAACCAATTGTCTTTAGAAGGAACATAATTAGTTGAATGGAGTCCACCTGTGTGCAATTAACGTGTTTCACATGATTTCAGGTTAAATACATCAGTCTCTGGGAGGTCCCACAATTGGTTAGTACATTCCCTTACAAAAACTACGTCATGAAGACAAAGGAACATTCAAAGCAAATCCGGAATAAGGTTCTTCAAAAGCACCAATCAGGGGTAGGATATAAGAACATTTCCAAGGCATTGAATATCCCCCGGAGCACAGTAAAGTCCATTATTAAGAAATGGAGAGAATATGACACAACTGTGAATCTGTCTAGAACAGGCCGTCCTCGAAAACTGAGTATCCGGGCGAGAAGGGCACTAGTCAGGGAGGCCATCAAGAGGCCTATGGCAACTCTAAAGGAGTTACAGTCTTCCACGGCTGAGCTGGGAGACACTATGTATACAGCAACAATAGCCCGGATGCTTCATGGGTACCTTTATGGGAGAGTGAAAAAAACACATCAAATCTCGGCTAGAATTTGCCAGAAGGCATGTGGGAGACTCTGAGACCAAGTGGAAGAAGATTCTATGGTCTGAAGAGACCAAAATGGAGCTTTTTGGCCTCAATGCTAAGTGCTATGTTTGGCGCAAGCCTAACATCACACATCATCCTAAGAACACCATCCCTACCGTGAAGCATGGTGGTGGCAGCATCATGCTATGGGGATGCTTCTCTGCGTCAGGACCTAGAAAGCACATGAAGATAATGGGCAAAATGGATGCAGCAAAGTACATATAAATCCTGGAGGAAAACCTGCTGAAGTCTGCAAGTGACCTGGGACTTGGGAGAAGAGTCAAATTCCAGCAGGACAATGACCCCAAACATACAGTCAAAGCCACAATGAAGTGGCTTAAGGTCAATGTCCTGGAGTGGGCCACTCAAAGCCCAGACCTCAATACAATTGAGAATATGTGGAAATAGTTGAAAATTGCTGTTCACCAAAGGTCCCTATCCAACTTGACGGAGCTTGAGCAATTTTGCAAAGAAGAATGGGCAAAAATTGCAGTGTCCAGATGTGCAAAGCTGATAGACTTATCCAAATAGACTCATGGCTGTAATTGCTGCCAAAGGTGCCTCTACCAAATATTGACTCAGGGGGGTGAATACTTATGCAATCAATTATTTTCTGTTTTATATTTGTAATTAATTTAGAATAATTAGTAGATTTTATTTTTCACTTTGACATTATGGACTTTTTTGTGTTGATCAGTGGCAAAAACTCCTAATTAAATCCATTTTGATTCCATGTTGTAACACAATAAAATGTGGAAAAGACCAAGGGGGGTGAATACTTTTGAGAGCCACTGTATATTACTGTGGGGGTTGGGGGGCGGGTTGTGGGTCTTTTGAATTCTCTATCTTCTTCCTTTTACTTTTTTTTTTTCTCTTTACGCTTCTATTCGCAATGTCTCACTTTGCTATTTCTGTTGTGTGGGGAGGATCTGGGCTCTTTCCTATTTACTCCATTAAAGGCTGTTAACGGATCTAATCTGGTGGTTGCTCAGTTCATTCTGTTAGCTGGAATGTGAAGGGCTTAAACCAGCAGCTGGGGGTGGGAATTGCACACCAGCAGGAGACCCATTTAAGAACCTTAGACCAGTTCTGCATTCGTAAGGAATTGGGTGGGGCAGCGGTTTCATTCAAATTTCCATGGCAAGGCCAGAGCTTATAATACCCCTCTAATTTTGGCAAATGTTTATGCACCAAACTGTGATGATAATGAATTTCTAAAGAAGGTTTTACCACTTTTGCCTGAAATATGTACTCAACGAACAGACCAGACCCTCAAAAAACAAAGACACTGAGGAAAAAACAGACCCTGAGGAAACAAAAAGACCCTGAGGAAACAAACAGACCCTGAGGAAATACAGACCCTCAAAAAACAGACGCATAGGAAACAAACAGACCATGAGGAAAGAAGAGACCCTCAAAAAACAATCAGACCCTGAGGAAATAAACCGACCCTAAAAAAACCGACCCTAAGGAAACAAACAGAGCCTGAGGAAACAAACAACCCCTCAAAAAATATAAGAACATGAAAGTTTACAAACGAGAGGAGGCCATTCAGCCCATCTTGCTCGTTTGGTTGTTAGTAGCTTATTGATCCCAGAATCTCATCGAGCAGCTTCTTGAAGAATCCCAGGGTGTCAGCTTCAACAACATTACTGGGGAGTTGGTTCCAGACCCTCACAATTCTGCTTGTAAAAAAGTGCCTCCTATTTTCTGTTCTGAATGCCCTTTTGTCTAATCTCCATTAGTGACCCATGGTCCTTGTTTCTTTTTTCAGGTCGAAAAAGTCCCTTGGGTCGACATTATCAATACCTTTTAGAATTTTGAATGCTTGAATTAGGTTGCCGCATAGTCTTCTTTGTTCAAGACTGCCATGTGTCTGCCCAGTTCTGAATCTTGTTTAGATGATTTTGAATGACCTTTGCTGCTGCAACAATGTTTGCCACTCCTCCTATTTTTGTGTTGTCTGAAAATGTAACAAGTTTGCTTACTAAACCAGAAACTAAATCATTAATGTAGATTAGGAATAGCAGAGGACCTAATACCCCTGTGGTACTCCACTGGTTACCTCACTCCATTCTGAGTTTTCTCCTCTAATCAGTACTTTCTGTTTTCTACAAGTTAACCACTCCCTAATCCATGTACATGTGTTTCCTTGAATCCCTACTGCGTTCATTTTGAGAATTAATCTTTTATGCGGAACTGTGACAAAGTGCCCGCCCCTGTGTATATTATCTGTTATGTTGCGTGTGGTTTGTTAAATGTTGGTGTATAGTCATTGGTACACGGGATTTAAACGGGTCTGTAACACAAGTGTTTAAAATGTATATTTGTATTTAGGCATGGGATTGTACATCACTTCCCGTACATTTAAAGTAGTTAATATGTGAGCACGAGGTTGCACATAATTAATTCACGTGCTGGGATTCAAGTGAATAATTAATTAGTAATTGAATCCCAGCACAACAGTATATATAGATGCACGTTTTCACATACTTGCGGTTGGGTGTTCGGTGAGTGGAGAATGGGATAGAGAGGAGAAATTATTTACAATTGCTATTGCGATACTTGTATTTATCTGCTCACCGTGTTTGTTAATGTGTCTGTCCGTGCATCGTGTTTTGTTAAGTATAGTCCGTTTTTGTTTGTCTATTTATTTTGGCGTAAAGTGCCGTGTCCTGTTGTTTTCTGTTTGTTTAAACCTTTTATTTTGTAATAAACCGGCGCCAGCAGGCGTCACCATCAATTCACCTCATCTGTCCTGTCTGTGTATTTAGTTCCTTCCTGGTTCTGACGCCGCCCATTTCGACCATCTCTGTGACAGGAAACTTTGTCAAAAGCTTTCTGGAAATCTAAATAAACCATGGCATATGCTTTGCAATTATCGATGCTGCATCCTCAAAAAAATCAAGCAGATTAGTTAGACATGATCTCCCTTTCCTAAAACCATGTTGACTGTCTCCCAGGATACTGTTACCATATAGGTAATTTTCCATTTTGGATCTTATTATAGTTTCCATATATTTGCATATAATTGAAGTCAGGCTTATTGGTCTGTAGTTACCTGGTTCAGTTTTCTTTCCCTTTTTGTGGACCGGTATTATGTTTGCAATTTTCTAGTCTGTCGGTACAACTTCTGTGTCAAGAGACTGTTGCATGATCTTGGTTAGCGGTTTGTAAATAACTTCTTTCATTTCTTTGAGTACTATTGGGAGGATCTCATCCGGCCCAGGGGATCTGTTTATTTTAAGAGCTCCTAGTCCCTTTAACACTTCTGCCTCGGTTATGCTAAAGTTATTTAAAACTGGATAGGAACTGGTTGACATGTGGGGCATGTTGTCTATAACCTCCTTTGTAAAAAAAAAAAAAAAGTAATCATTTAATATATTAGCTATTTTTTTTTCTTCATCTATGATTTTTCCATTTGTATCTCTTAGACATTTAACCTCCTCTTTGAATGTTCTCTTGCTGTTGTAATATTGGAAAAACATTTTGGAATTGGTTTTAGCTCCCTTAGCAATGTTCATTTATATTTCTCTCTTGGCCTTTCTAACTTCCTTTTTGACTTGCATTTGCAGTTCCATGTACTCTTTCTGTGTACTTTGTTTTTGGTCCCTTTTTAACGCTCTGTAAAGTGCCTTTTTTCGCTGAATATTTTTTTAAAATTGATCTATTAAACCATTTTGGAAATTTAGTTTTACATTTAGATTTGTCTACTTTAGGGATGTAATTGTTTTGTGCCTCTAGTACTACATTTTTGAAGAACAGCCATCCTTTTTCTGTGGAT
The DNA here is from genome assembly GCF_017654505.1 of Polyodon spathula. Classification (NCBI taxonomy): domain Eukaryota; kingdom Metazoa; phylum Chordata; class Actinopteri; order Acipenseriformes; family Polyodontidae; genus Polyodon; species Polyodon spathula. The sequence goes on along the minus strand of NC_054557.1, from coordinate 123,263 downwards.
GTTTTCTCTATTTTACTCCAATCTACTTCTGTTAGTCTTTGTTTCATACCCTCATAGTTTGCTTTTCTAAAATTGTAAACCTTAACTTTAGTCATTATTTTGGGGTTTTAAAAAGCACTTCCAATGAGACCATGTTGTGGTCTGAGTTTACTAGTGGTTCTCTGACCTCTGTTTTAGTTATTCTGTCTTTGTTATTTAAAAAAACTAAATCAAGGCATGCCTCCCCTCTAGTCGGTGCCTTGACAAATTGTGTTAGGAAGCAGTCATTTGTCATTTCCACCATTTCAATTTCATCCGTCGTGCTACCCACCGGGTTTTCCCATTTTATATGGGGGAAGTTGAAATCCCCCATTAGTTTTGCTTCTCCTTTGCTAAACGCATTTCTAATGTCATTGTATAAAAAATTATTTTCCTCACGTCTGAATCTGGCGGTCTATAGCATGCTCCTATTATTATGCCCTTTTGAATTTGTGTCCGTTATTCTGACCCATATTGATTCAGCTTTATTTTCTTTGTCCAGGTTTAACACCTGGGCTTCAAAACTGTTTCTTATTTATAGTGCTACCCATCCACCTCTTCTGTCCTGCCTGTTTTTCCTATAAAGTGTATACCCACAGTTTCTGTAACGCCTATCATATCACAGTTACTTGTTGTGCAGTAGCTTCAAGTTCTAAAATGTTGTTTCTGATACTTCTAGTATTTAGATAAATACATTTAATGGTTGTCTTACCTGAGTTGTTGTTCTTGTTTTGATGCGGTCTCCCTTCTGTTTTTTTTTGTTGATTTCTCCCCCCTTCCTTTCTAGTTTAAATGCTTCTGAACCTGTTCGAGGATCTTTTCTCCAAGTAGACTTGTTCCCTTGTTATTTAAGTGCAGTCCGACCCGTCTATACAGATAGTCCTTGTTGTAGAATGTGGTCCAATGATCAAGATAGGTGAAGCCTTCCCATGTGCACCACATCTTCAGCCATGCGTTTTAATTAATTATTTCCAGCTGTCTATATGGTCCTTTGCAAGGTGCCGGTAGTATACCAGAAAATACCACAGTTTTGGTTTTCTCTTTTAATTTCCTTCCTAGCTCTCTGAATTTGTTTTGCAGGGATTTTGGTCTGTCTCTTCCAATGTTGTTTGTACCGATGTGGACGACTACTACCGGGTCGTCTCCTGTTCGTTCTAGGAGCCTGTCCACGTTCTCAGTGATGTGCTTGACTGAGGCTCCCGGAAGGCAGCACACTGTTGTAGTAAGGGGGTCCAAACTGCGAATTGAACTTGCTGTGTTTCTCAATATGGAGTCCCCAACAATCATGACCTCTCTTCTTTTTGTTGTCTGGTCACCACTGTCAATAGGGTCCTGGATGTTGTTCCTTTCGTTCTCTTGTTGTTGGTTCTGCTCATCAAAATTCTAAAGTGACTCAAATTTGTTGGTTGTTTTGATTTCTGGTGGTTGTGTTTGACGAAGTTTCTTTTTTTTTCCCTGCTTCTGCCTACCTGAACCCAGCTGTTTTGACCTTCTATCTCCCTGGTGGCTTTCAGTCTGTTAGGGGTGATGCAGACTTCCATGAATTGTGGGTGTGCCAGTTCCTCAAGATCCTGTTGCTGTTGCACTTCTTCCAGCTCCATTTCTAGCATACTTACTAGTTTATGCAAGTCCTGGATCACGCGGCACTTTACGCACACTTGGTTTAGCTCCGTTGGGTTTTCTAGGATTTTCCACATCAAGCAGGTGTCACAGGTTACTGGCTTGAAGACCATGTTGAGGGTTTTTTTTTAAGTTTAGTTTCTTCTGCAGCTTTCAAACTGCTTCTAAACTGCTCTGCACTTTTCCACACCTGTACTTCTCCCACTCGCTGTCGCTGGGAAGACTGCCTTGTTTAACTGCATTGTTCTGCTGTGCTGTTGGCTCCTCCCCTCGCCCGTGTCTTAGAACGGCGCTGAATTTGAATCAGCTGCTCCGAGTTTCAGCTTGTTATCAGAAAAACACACGCGGCTGTTTGACTTTGAGCTGCTGTATTTCCCCAGTATCCTGTGTTTTCTGATTAAAGTAATTAAAGATGCAATTTCTCCTTACTGCTTCTAAACCGCTCTGCACTTTTCCACGCCTGTACTTCTCCCACTCACTGTCGCTTCCACTCGCGTCCTCTCCAAGCCATGTTCAACCACAGGGTCCAGCACCCTGTCTTACAACGCCACCGCTTACTCAGTGTCTCATCACTGTGTAGCTCCCTCATGGTGGAAACATCCAGCTCTGGCTGTGTCACAAGGAGAGAGGTGGTGACTACAGATGTTTCTGTACAGATGTCTGGAATGGCTTGGGAGTACAGGGAGTGTGGGACCCTCCATGGGAGGGTCTTCACGTAAATGTTTTGGAGCTGCAATTCATCTGGCCCTGCAGGAATTTTTTTCAGAGATACAAGGGAGACATGTGCTAATACGTAAAGACAACACCACAGCAGTGGCTTACATCAACCACCAGGTGTATCTCTGTCTCAGTCGTGTTGACCGGGAGCTTTTGCCCGAGACCTCCTCTCCTACAGTTCGGAATGGCGAACCTCATCTCGGAGAAGTTTGGGTGTGCACAGATAGAGCTCTTTGCTACCCACGAGTCCACCCATTGTCCCCACTGGCATTCTCTAGTGGAGACCGGACACCTGGGTGGCAAGACTCTGCTGTATGCTTTCCCACCATTGTCATCTCGGGTTATCTGACAAAGTCATTGAGATGCTTCAGAATGCCAGAGCAGCATCTACAGACTCCCAGTATGGCTATAAGTGGGGTGTATTCCTGAAGTGGTGCTGATGAAGGGAAATCTCCCTCCATGCTTAAGGTCTACCTGGCAGCTATCTCAGTTTGCCATAGGAGCACACGTCTTAGCGGGACAATTTTTGAAGAGTGCTCGAAGGTTAAGACCCCCTAGAAAGGACCTTGTCCCTCACTGGCGACTTAACATAGCGCTGGAAGTGCTTACAAAACCTCCATTTGGGCCCCTAGATTCAGCATAGCTGAAATTCCTGTCATTAAAGACAGCTTTTCTGCTTGCTATTACCTCCCGTTAAGCAAGTAGGTGAAATGCAAGCATTTTCAACAGCGAAAGCCTATTTGTTTTTTGTTTTTTTTTGCTGAGGCTAAAACTAAGGTTACTCTCCTCACTAATTCTGCTTTTCTCCCTGAAAGCATTTTGCTTTACATATAAACCATTCAGTGGAATTGAAGGCTTTCCATCCACCTCCTTTCCATACACTCTGTCCAGTTAGGGCACTGGCGTATTATATTGACCGCACCCAGAGTTGGTGGCAATCAGCAATTGTTTATTTGCTACGTGTCTAAGTCCACAGACAAGCCTTGTCTAAACAGCAGCTGTCAAGATGGATTGCATATGACCAGAAAAGGTCACTGGTCACTCCATAAGGGGCTTTTCAACCTCCTGGGCCATGCCTCCTACTTTTACCAGGTTCTACCAATTGAATGTCGTAAATCAGCAGAACCCTGGTTTTGGCACCAGAGTGTTAAAGCAGCCACTCATTCTGCTTTTTAACACATTTTTATTATATTTCACTTTAAGTCCTACTGTAGTTAGTCATACACCCTTTTTAGACTTTTGGTGTTAAATTCTGAGGTTACTCGGTGTAACTTTGCAGCATATACACTGCAGAGGGGTCTCCGTCACTGTACTGTGGAACGTATGCCATGGATCCTCTTCGCTCCTCGGCCAGAATGCTAAAGGCAGTTTTTATCTTCCTTTTTAGCACATCTGCCGGTGTTGTATGTCCTTCACTTGCAACAGCTTGGGTATTGTATCCCATTCGGTAATGGTTACATTTCATACTTGAAAAGGAACGTTGGGTTATTACCATAACCCTGGTTCCCTGAAAAAGAAATGTAACCATTATCCTTCAAGGTTGCTGCATTCACTCCAGTGCAGCAGACCTGAAAAGAAAATGGCACTGAGCCTTATGTGTTATTCATATTTATCTCCTGGGGGCGGAGACAGTGTCTGATGCATACAGGGCTCTTAAAAGATAGAAGTGCTCAGGTAATTTGGGCTATAAGAGATATATCCAATTTGGTAATGGTTACATTTCTATTTCAGGGAACCAGTTTATGATAATAACCTAATGTTTTCTTTTTTAAGTTGCTCAAGTGTTAAATTTCAATATTTGTTCTCTCTCAGAATCAACCTGGAAGCATCTCAACCTGTAGATGCTCTGCTGCCTACTCCTTTTGAGTATTTCCTGATTCCAAATTATTTCCAAACACATTCTCCACTGGCCCTGCTTGTAATGTTAGTACAACGAAGGTGGGACCAGCAGAGGTGAAAAGTCACATCATCATGTGATTCTATTCCTAATCTACATAAATGATTTAGATTCTGGTATAGTAAGCAAACTTGTTAAATTTGCAGACGACACAAAAGTAGGAGGAGTGGCAAACACTGTTGCAGCAGCAAAGGTCATTCAAAATGATCTAGACAAGAATCAGAACTGGGCAGACACATGGCAAATGACATTTAATAGAGAAAAGTGTAAGGTACTGCATGCAGGAAATAAAAATGTACATTATAAATATCATATGGGAGATATTGAAATTGGAGAAGGAATCTATGAAAAAGACCTAGGAGTTTTTGTTGACTCAGAAATGTCTTCATCTAGACAATGTGGGGAAGCTATAAAAAAGGCTAACAAGATGCTCGGATACATTGTGAAAAGTGTTGAATTTAAATCAAGGGAAGTAATGTTAAAACTGTACAATGCACTAGTAAGACCTCATCTTGAATATTGTGTTCAGTTCTGGTCACCTCGCTATAAAAAAGATATTGCTGCTCTAGAAAGAGTGCAAAGAAGAGCGACCAGAATTATTCCGGGCTTAAAAGGCATGTCATATGCAGACAGGCTAAAAGAATTGAATCTGTTCAGTCTTGAACAAAGAAGACTACGTGGCGACCTAATTCAAGCATTCAAAATTCTCAAAGGTATTGACAGTGTCGACCCAAGGGACTTTTTCAGCCTGAAAAAAGAAACAAGGACCAGGGGTCACAAATGGAGTTTAGAAAAAGGGGCATTCAGAACAGAAAATAGGAGACACTTTTTTACACAGAGAATTGTGAGGGTCTGGAATCAACTCCCCAGTAATGTTGTTGAAGCTGACACCCTGGGATCCTTCAAGAAGCTGCTTGATGAGATTTTGGGATCAATAAGCTACTAACAACCAAACGAGCAAGATGGGCCGAATGGCCTCCTCTCGTTTGTAAACTTTCTTATGTTCTTATGTGATTTCTTAGGACGAGACAGTTAGGGTTTACAGGCAAAGAAATGCCAGATTTATTTAATACAAAAAAAAAATTCCAATTGATTATTGCACAACAGAACCACTGAGTCATTTGTAAACCTCTTGAAAGGTAAGGTAGTAAAAGTAACAATGGCTCTAAGCTGTGTGTTCTTGACTAGTGCGGCTGCCACAGTGATGTCGTCCTGCAGGACGGGAATTTATTTTCCTATATTGATCTGCTCCCTCAGCTTCCTGCAGACCCAAGCACTGGAACTGGCCGATGCCTGAGGAGGACGGCCACAACTGGGCAGGATGCCCCTACAACCAGGCCCAGGAAGAGGTGCAGTTTTCACCCAGGGCACCACCACCTTCACCACCATCACAGGAGATCTGGGACTGGTTGATGCACCCTGAGGCAGACCTCGTCCACGATCTCCCCATAGTTATCAACACTCTGTGGCATCGAGATGGGGAGAGGTGGGAACAGTGGGAGGAACAACACCACCCAGCATCCTTCCCAGAGGTTGCCCTCATGGTGGTTAATTACCTGGCGGTAGACATGGGAGATGCCCCGGTGACTCCAGTAGAGAGGGGTGAGCCGCCTTCCCGAGAGCCAGAGAGTGGAGCCGCCTTCCCCAGAGCCAGAGAGGGAGGAGGTGCCGTCGTCCCCAGAGCTAGAGAGGGAGGAGGTGCCGTCGTCCCCAGAGCCAGAGAGGGAGGAGCTGCCGTCGCTCCCAGAGCCAGAGAGGGGTGAGGAGCTGCCGTCGCTCCCAGAGCCCGAGAGGGAGGAGGAGCTGCCCTCGCTCCCAGAGCCCGAGAGGGAGGAGGAGCTGCCGTCGTTCCCAGAGCCAGAGAGGGGTGAGGAGCTGCCGTCGTTCCCAGAGCCAGAGAGGGGTGAGGAGCTGCCGTCGCTCCCAGAGCCAGAGAGGGGTGAGGAGCTGCCGTCGCTCCCAGACTCCGAGAGGGGTGAGGAGCTGCCGTCGCTCCCAGAGCCCGAGAGGGGTGAGGAGCTGCCGTCGCTCCCAGAGCCCGAGAGGGTGGAGGAGCTGCCGTCGCTCCCAGAGCCCGAGAGGGAGGAGGAGCTGCCGTCGTCCCCAGAGCCCGAGAGGGAGGAGGGGCCGTCGTCCCCAGAGCCCGAGAGGGAGGAGCCGTCGTCCCCAGAGCCCGAGAGGGAGGAGCCGCCAATGGGGGAAGGGCTGAGTTGGCCGATTGCGGCCTGAGTACGTTGTACATGGGGGGAGGTGTGTGGCAGAGCAAAGCTCTGCCCTTTTTAAATTGGCAGGGATGGGGTTAATTTCCCCTACCTGCCTGGGTTTATTATGTTCAGGTGGCTGGAGTTGATTAGTTGATTAGGTTAATTAACGATCAATCAGCTCCCAGCCATCTGACATATAAAGAGGCCTCTGCTTCCCTCATTTGGAGGAGGGAGCTGAGGAAGCAGGTTGGTGTTTGTTGGTTTTGGTTTGGTAAATTTGAATCCAGTGAAGGCATTGCCCAGCCTGGAAACCTTGTTTTTGTAAGTTTGTTTTTGTATTGGGTTTTTTGTGTTTAAATCCCTTTATTTTGCCATTGTGCACTTTTATTTTGTGTTATTTATAATAAAATTTGTATTTTTTTTGAACTGCAGACTGTCTCTGGGCCTCTATCCACTTGCCAGCCTGCCACAGGCATATATTGATTCTAATGAGGCATATTATTCCAGAGGGTATACATAATTCATAGAAGAGATCTAACAGCCAAACGATTTCCAATTATTCTCCCTCAGAGCTTTAGGCAGAGTACCCTCCTGCAGACAGCTGTTAGGCTCTGCCCAAAGACCCCTATGGCAATCCCACTGGCTGCAGAAGCATGCTGATCTGCTCTCCCTCCTTTCTTGGAGCCAAGCAAGAGTGGAAGACTGTAAATAGCCTCCTGCAGCCTTCTCTCTCCTGCAGGGACCTGAAAACAAAAGATAGAGCACCCAATTCTGAAGCAGCTGCGATACTAAACCCTGGGTCCCTGCACTGTTCTGAAGCAGCTGTGACACTGAACCCTGGGTCCCTGTGCTCCGTTCTGAAGCAAGTGTGAAGTGAACCCTGGCAACCTGCGTTGATTTCTGAAGCAGCTGTGACACTGAACCCTAGTACCCTGCGCTGAGATTTGAAGCAGCTGTGAAATTGAACCTTGGGTCCCTGCACTGTTCTGAAGCAGCTGTGACGCTGAACCCTGTGTCCCTGCGCTGAGATCTGAAGCAGGTGTGACACTGAACCCTGGGTCCCTGTGCTGAGATCTGAAGCAGCTGTGACACTGAACCCTGGGTCCCTGCACTATTCTGAAGCAGGTGTGAAGTGAACCCTGGGTCCCTGCGTTGAGATCTGAAGCAGCTGCGACTCTGAATCCTGAAGCAGGTGTGAAGTGATCTTTACAGAATCATACTCTTCATGTGGGTGTGTTAGCCCTATCCTAGTACATGGATGATTGTATTGCTGGGAGAGGCTGCTGAAATACATTACATTACCTCTGTTGTCTCTTCTTCTTTTCTGAGGCAGGTAACTGCCCTGCGGCCTCTGCAAAAGATCAGACCAAGCAGAAAGTGTATGAAAACCCCTCTGTACTCGTTCATTTGAAAATTATAGCTGGAAGGAATCAACAACAGAGTAGTTCAAAGATCTGCCAATGTTTACATCATGAGACCCCAATGGCTCCCAGGTTACATGCAAAGGATTGTACTTAACATTACCTTTCAGCAGTAGTACTGTGCAGTTCCTCTTTCTGGGTTGAACCACATTTACAGTGGGGAAGTCTGGAGTGTCTTCAGCTCTAACGACATAAATGAATACTGTAATATACACACCCGGCATAGGCGTCATGTTGTAATACACACACTGCATAGGCATCGTGTTTAATTACATCTTTAAACTTGTTTCGTTTAAGAAACGTTTTCTTTTACTCAGTGCACTGCAGCAGCAGACATTCCACAAAGTAAGGACTATTGCTTCCACGGTTAACAAAAGGTCTGTTAATCCATGCTTTAATTGCAGGACACTGTATATGTGTTTGAGACTAACATTCTTGTAGCCGTGCTATCTGTTCAGCTAGACTGACGATACATAGTTCAGTATTTTACAAAAAAAACATTCACAGGCAGCGCCAGAAGAAAATCTCTTAGCTATCCAAGTGAATAATAATACGGGCTTTGGTGGGATATTCTAGAGTAAGCACGGGGTCAAACTGAACCGTCTTGTATAAGACATATTTATGGAAAGTTACTGTTCTAACCTTAAGACTTGATTATCGGAAAATAGAGAACAAGTCTGAATTTCTTGAACACGACAATCAAACAGTTAATACTACAAAAAAAATATGAAAATGTGTGTGAAGTCGTGTCTCCACTCTCGCACTACGCCAGAGGGCACTACTTGCCTTGGCGTTGATAAAGAGCCCGTACTTCCCTTTGCGCGGCTCCGGCAGGCAGTGGTGTGGCTCCGCGGAGGCGCGTGCGCATGCGCAGTCAAGCTGTCTCACAGAGGGACCATTTCCTCTTGTTGGAGGCCTGTGCTTGCATAGAGAGTAGAGGTTAGTCAGCGCGGGGACATTATTTTAATAATATAACTGAGATACAACTATATCTGTGGAAATCAACACAGAGCAGCTTCTTTCTGACTCGGTGCTGTACCGGGAGCGCGCGGCACGTTGTTTATTATTCATTAGCGTTGTTGATTAATTATAAATATCACTCAGAATCGCAGAGAGAACATTTTATCTAAAAAATCGACTTTATTGATATTCTTTGTTTCTGCAATACTGTGGCTCGATTTCTGGAGAGAAACGATATATTTTGTAATTACAAATATTATTTGTTCATTAAGATCCGCTGTAGCCGTTGTGTTCATTAATGGACTAGCAACCCAGACGTAGCATCTTGAACACGGAGCTGGTATCCACTTCTATCTACACCCGAAGGAAAGGAATTACAAACCGCTTCAAAAAAGGCAATACAAGGTGAGTGCACAAAGAATCGTTGCCGTTCACTTTGAACAGATAAGTCTTTATTTCTGTACGGCAGCTGTTAGGGTCCCTATGCTGATAGGTCGCCTATGCTGTGTATGATGTTCATATATCTTGCCGGGCTGGGTTGCCAGTATTTTGAATTGAAAAGCTGCTTGTGATCGAGGTACACAAGCTTTTTAACTGTAAACTGGACCTTGCCAGGATATTTGTATGAGTTTAGTCATGGAACCTAATTGTAAAACACGCTACGATGCCACCTAAAAAAGGGTGCAGTTCAGTTTAAAAAGGATGCAGAATAACGCATATATTAGTAAATTACTGTACATCTCTCTTCCCTATACATTCTACTGGGCAGTACTGCAATTATAAGCTGGATACTTCATCATTGTGTTGCATATTTTATATGTATATATGTCTAAAAACCCATCCTTGTAGCTTCCTTCTTCGGGTGCTGTTTAAAAGAAGTGTTAATGGTGTTGGCCTGCGATTCTCTTTGCTGGGGATAGTCTCTGTCTGCGCATTGCGATATTGTTGGTACGGTCATTTAGAATGTGTTGGCCATTTACATTGCTGCTAGACCAGCTTTCTATACATTCTGACAACCTCAGCTGTTAGTTGCATGGAAACTATCATTAAAAAAAGAAAAGAAACGGGAACTTCCTATGTTAGTAGTAGTAGTCACGGTATTACACGACATCCAAGCTCTACAGTCAGTGAAATGAAAAGCTTATTGTTCTCCATCCTGGCAATTTGAGAGCCCTGCACAATGCGAACCCCCGCTAATTTTAATTGCAGTTTGACTTCACTAGAGGCTCTTAAACATATACAGTAATACGTTCCGCTTTTGCGAATAACAATATTTTAAGCACAGTTAAACAGCAATGTCGTTGCATGCCCCAGCTTTGTACCTGTGATAAATCAGTAGCGCAACATGTGTACTGTATATCGTGCATTCCCTGCATACAATTAAGAGCAGTGTTCTGGATATTGCCCTGGCTGCAGGCTTGCAGCATTAAGTCTGTGGGAAATCACCATGGACTGATTCATGTACTGTATTGGTTTATACAGTAGGTGCTACATGGTATTATTTCAACCTTGAGTAAATGTCAAAGTGAGACACGTGTCTAATGTTAATATTAAAAACCATGTACATGAAGTTCAGCTCCAGGACCTTGAGAGGGTTTCTTTTGATACCTAAATAAAGATGGGTTTATTTTAGTCATCTAAATACCAATGGCCTACACATGTAGAAAGCTATTGTTTTGTTGTAATCTACTGTATCAGTCTAATAACATCATATAGTCTGGGGTGAAACCTTGAGCTTGATTTTAATATACTTCAAGGGGACTGGAGCAGGGTTCGGGTTCTTCTGTTTGGATGAGAAGAATAGACCCAACCAGCTTATCATTACCCCTACACAGGAAATAACAACTTGGATGAATGAATGATAGCTGATAGAAGATAAGGCATGTTCAGAAATATCTGCGTACCCGGGGCAACCCAGTCTCCAGGTAAAAATAGTGTCATTTCTTTCTTTGTTTTAAAACCCAATAATCTTGTTTTGTTTAATTCAGAGTGGCGAACCTTTAAGAAAAAAGGGACCTAACGGGCTGTTGAATGTTGGGACATAGATATGTTCCTATTCCTTCCATTACAATGCCTCTGCTGAGCCACAGCATGTCTGAAAGAGAGATAGGCACTCCTCAAAAGAGGGCACACCCCTGACAGCCTCGGTATCTAGAACGAATGCTCATGTCCATCTCCAGACACCAGTCACGCATGTTTCCCATGCTGAGTTATTTTATTGGGTTCACAGTTTTGTTTCTGGTGAAGTTTTAGACCTCTGCACACATCTTTTAAATGTCCTGCCAGTTTGGTGTTGCAGTTGCAGAAGCAGACAGGCGTTCGAGTGATACAAAGCAGCCAGGTGTCCCCAGGGAGAGTGTCTGTGTCAGATAGAATGTTCAAACAGGTGTCCAAAGAGAGGGAGATCAGCACAAGCTTTCATTACATTAACATTTATCTCCTTATATTACCAGAGCAAGTTGAGGAAGGTGTCTCATTTTGAAGGAGGTCCTGGTAAGATTTATTTATTTCATTTATATAGCGCTTTTTATACAAAAGTATCACAAAGCAATGTACAGTACATAGCAGAAAAAAAGAACAACCCACAATAAATATGTATAGTATGTCACATTTACAACTGCCACAGTCAGACCATTTAAATAACATGTTTATAACAGTATACACAATACAAAAGCAGCAATTTTAAAGTTACATTAAAACCCACCAAGATGAGAGAGCCATTTTTATGTAGGTGCATTTTTAGTCTTGACTTCAAAACTGTAACAATCCCAGCTTCCCTGACAAAGGCAGAGCATTCCATAATTTAGGTGTGTTGCCCTTGTTGACCCTTGTTACCATGCATCCTGTGATCTCAGAGTGTAGTTTGGAAGATATGGGCCAGTAACTCCTGCAAATAACTAGGTGCCAAGGGTGGAGTGACCAAACGTCCCGATAAAATCAGGATCGTCCTGATTTGAGATTTTTAGAGTAAATGTTGAAAACCCAGACGTAAGTTTTCTTGTTAGGAAATTTCGTATATGTGGCTGGTGTAGCAGTGCAACAGCATACTCTACTGGTTTAGGGTGTGTTGTTTGAGTGAGTTGTTTGCATTCCATCAGTGCGGCAATCCAATCAAGTTAACCTGCAGTCATGTGATGCGACATGTGTTTCATTTGTTGCCTCTGGTTTTACTGGCGAAATGCCATGATGGCTGGTGCTGTTGACGAGCCTGTCACTAAAAAGCAAAAAAAAAGTGCAGGTTCCGAATGCAGTGGGGAAAAAAAACTGGATTCAATCATATGACTTCATGTGTTACAAAGGCATTTTCTAAATTGTCTAAAAAAAGAGCGCAGCATCACAGGACGGCGAGTTGGATGTGAAGCATCACGCCTGTGGGATGCAACATTATTATTATTATTGTTATTATTATTATTATTATTATTATTATTATTATTATTATTATTATTGTTGAATTGAAGCTTGCGCGAGTAATAGAAGCTCAAAAGTAAAAATGAATTTCAGCATGTGCTTCAAGGAGTTCTATAGTTACGTCATCGGCAAAAAGGATGTTATGCGCATCAGGGCTCGCAAAATCGCCAGACCGACGTTCCAGGACAACCAAAAAAATCTGTCTTTTTTTTTTTGGCTGCTTGCCTGACGGGCAATCCGATTTTTAGTCTATAACAAGATACTGTTCATCTTGTTACCTTTATTAAATCGTTAACGTTATTTCCCAACCCAGGAACGTCGAATATGGTAGTTATTATCACTGACTCAGGTTTGTTGACGTCGCCATTTTTCATTTCTTTAATGTGGTTAATGAAATGTACTGGTAATTTTATTTTAAATGTATGGTGCTTGCTTGTAACTTACTGTACCGAGTGCAGGAAAAGCCTCGGGTCCAAACCGTCAGCCGAGTGTAGATATAGTATATGCTCGCTATATGGCCTTCATTATACGTCAAAGCAACATTTTGATACTGTGTTCTTCAATGAATAGGATATAGCCTGAATGCTGGATGCAGCATGCCACAAATTGGGTACTGTACTTGTAATTCTACTTTTATTCACAATCTCATTTATTATTATTATTATTATTATTATTATTATTATTATTATTATTATTATTTAGTGCTAGTAGTGACAAATACTGTAATAAAGAAAATCAAAGAATAAAGCAGTACTAATATTATTATTATTAGTTTAGCTAATGCCTTTATCCAAGGTGACTTCCTTAACTTGCTCCAGCAGCTTATTTTGTTCGTTTTGGATTGTCCTTTAATATAGCGAACAAATGGCTTTGGACCCAAACAAGGTTGTTATAGCGAGGGTGTACTGTTTGTAGTATTGGACATATGCTTAATACACGACACTTGCAGATTTTAATATATAGTGCGTGCACACTTGTTTCATTTTTGTTATTTTTCACCACCCATAGTGTTCAACATTTAACAGAGGGTATAAAGAAGTTTGGATCAGAATCCAATATCATCCCTTTCAAAAAAGTAACAGATAATATTTCAGAGCACTATAAAAGCCTAAAAATAGTGGTACTTGCTTCCTTACTAAAACAGAGCACTGTCTTTTGTTAAAAGAATGCAACATCCCCAGTAGTTGCTGCAGACATTCTCTGTCTGGTGTGGACCTGCCCATACGTTGAGACTGCACGCTGCATCCACTGAATTGGTTGGAAACTAAGGCAACACTTTGCCAAGTTATCAGATGTGGAAATCAATTAGAAACAGTCCCAAAACTCGGCTACACCAAAGGTATCTGATATTGTTCTAAAAGGTATTGACAATGTCGACCCAAGGGACTTTTTCAAACTGAAAAAGAAGCAAGGACCAGGGGTCACAAATTGAGATTAGACAAAGGGGTAATCAGAACAGAAAGTTGTAGGTACTTTTTTATACAGAGAATTGTGAGCGTCTGGAACCAACACACCCTGGAATCCTTCAAGAAGCTGCTTCATGAGATTCTATGATCAATAAGCTGCTAACAACCAAACGAGCAAGATGGGCCGAATGGCCTCCTCGTTTGACTCCCCAATAGTCAAACTAAAACCTATCAAAGATGAGATTTGAACCAGGATAGGACACTGCCAGACAGTCCTACTGTGCTTTCAGTATGATTCAGTAGGATGGAATGGTCTACAGTATCAAAGGCAGCACTTGGATCTAGAAGAATTATAATTGATTAAAAAGCCAGAGTCAGAGCTTATCAGCAGATGGTTCACAACTCTGAAAAGGGCCGTCTCTGTGCTATGTGCAGCATGAAAACCAGACTGAAGCTCCTTGAATATACTATTAACAGTTAGAAATTTTTGTAATTGAATTGCAACAATTACCTCTAGAACCTTACCTCAGAATGGTAGGTTGGAGATTGGACTGTAGTTATTGAGGACTTTTAGGCCCAAATTGTGTTTCGTAAGCATATGCTTTACCACAGCTACCTTAAGTGCTGAGGAAACTGTACCGGAGGAAAGTGAACCATTTATCATTTTTTAAATGTGGGTATTAATAACACCGAGAACATATTTTGTAATTTTGTAGGAATAGGATCAATAGAGCATGTAGTAGCTCTCATATGTTGAAAACATCTTCCTTGTAATCTAACACAGAAAGGTCATGTTTCAGGCTGTAATCGGGGATCTGTACCGAAAAATGTTCCAATTTCCATTAGTGTGTTACTTGCAACACATTCCAGCAAAGCAGTAAGTTTATATCATTTACAAACGTATTCGTAAGTCATTGTTTAGGCAGATAGCTGTTAATGCTACAAAATTAAGAATCAACTTGAGCAATAAGATATGTTTATTTAATGTTATGAACTTTAGAGAGAGAGAGAGAGAGAGAGAGAACCCATTTTATATTTGTTTAAATTGGACACGTAACTTTGAGATTCCTGACTAACGAACTAAACAAACGTGTTTAACGCAACATTTTTAATGCCAACTTTGGTTCCCGTTTGTTGTGGCTGTTGTAGTTTAAACTTGTGCAGACATTGAAACCTGCTTGCCGCCATGTGCAAGCTCTTTTCTGAACAGGCACACTTCTGCTATTTCATAGTGAGAAAGTTATAAATGGCATCTTCAAGCTTTGCAGCTGAGGAAGCTGAAACGGAAGTTAAAAAAAGGATTTCTTTTTTTTGTCTTTAACGGTGCTTGTTACACAGACAGCGTTTTACAGGAAACTGTAGGTGATCAAAATCACCAGATATGGTCACAACCTTATTAACTGTAGGAAAAAAAAAAAAAAAATTAAAACCATATGTGCTAGTACTGTGCAGCTTTAGTGTGCCTGCAAGTGTTACTGATAACCGTCCACTCTGACACGTACTGTAGTACCGCTCACCACAATGCAAGGTGCAGCACTGAAGCTCAGGGCAGTTCCACTAGCTAGTGGCATCCTGCACTCAGAAGTAGAGTGCTTCATTTGTGTGTGCATTTGTAAGAATTTGGATTTGCAACATGACAGAGTAATGGGGTGAACATGTTAGGGATGGGAAGTTTAAACGTATAAACTCTAAAGTAATTAAACATTGAATAATATGCTTAGTCGTATTTTCACCAAAACACATTTTTTCTTATGTATTCGTTTAAGTAATTTATCTTCATATACAGCTGTCCGTGTCGTTAACAAATTCTGTGATGCCACAGTAACGGCAGATATTATAAAAAGGAAGGGGTTTTGCAATTGCCTCCAAGTAGTTTTTTTTAATTGGTGCAACAGAAAGATTGACACTGGAGTGGGTTTTATTCTTAGTTGATCTGGTGCTTCATTGGTACACTGTGTGTTCATGCTGTACTGGGTGTGGTATGGCTCAGTCCACATGGGGTAAGAAAGCAGTTTTTTCTGACGTGTGTGATGTATTTTTAATAAAATTTCACCTCTAAACAAACGAACGAGCCAAAGTCATACGTTTGGAATTATTTTGAGGAACCAGACGAGAAAGCCGTGATATGAAAATAATGATGCCAAACAAAATTGCCTTACCACTAAAAACATAAGTTCAATGCTTCATTATTTGTGGCACCGATCCCTGAACAGTAGCGCTAATATAATAATGTATTGGAATCTGTTCATTTGATAGATTCTGTAACATATGTAAGCTGTGTTTTTTAATTATTGGTTTTGTTTTATTCCTTTGAATAAAATGTAAACAATAATAATGTAATGTAAACAAAAAAAAAGGTTTAGTTTATTCAGTTTGTGCCCACAGGGCCAGGTACATCTCAGTAGCGCAGTACAAATACAAAGATAGACATTTACTCAGCCTTCTCATTTCCAGCTGGCAGCTGGCTAAACTGTCGTCTACTTTTTGATATGAGTCGCCTAATATAATTATTTAAAATAAATAAATAAAATGCACATGTTCCGGTGAATGGTATTACAAATATTTGCTTATTTTCTTCTAGTAAAATAGTGGCAATTTTCACAATTTACGTATGTAGCCTAAGTCGAGTAAAACGTTACTTCTCTGAGGGCATTTCCTTTCCAGACTTCTGTTTCCATGGACACTGTGAATCGCGATGGACCAATCAGTTTCAAGCTTGCAAGCGATGTTGATGATGGAAGCCGAACGATGACCCCCTGATATCCCCCCCCAGTCCCCCATTTACCCCCCCCCCCCCCCCCCCCCCCCCCCTCAGAAAACAAATGACAGTGGAGGTGAGTCATGCCACAACTTATAGCTGTTCATAATTTGCAGGGCCTGAATTTCAGTGCAGGATCACGGGAATCACACATTTTCCAAGTTGCTCCCCTCTATCTGCAACTTTCAGTGCGGGAAAATCCTGCAGATATATTTTAAGACACTAAGCTGCTGTATTTTTCAACCAATTTAGAATGCCTGAAATGCCACAACAATCTATGGAAGTGGATGTCAGTGACCAAAGCACTGTGAGCTGCAATCTGAAGTGTTCTGGTTAATAAATAAATAAATAAATAAAAGTAGTGCTGGGTATTATAAGTGCCGTGAGACTTTATTCTCTCGTATGTGATTCTCAGACGCTTTCTTTAAGAATTATAGAAACTTGGCACACTTCAGTAAGTAAACAGTTTTGAAAAAAAATACAAAATTAAGTTTTGCAAGTGGTCATTTTGGGGCGCCAGCACACTCAAGGTTGTTCACGTATTACTCAGGCACTGTGAAAGCTCCCTACCTGGTAGTTAAAAGTACAGACTTTAATTTCATATTGATATATTTCATATTTTTTTTTTTTTTTTTTTTACATCATAATGTGAAAGGACATTTTGTGGCCTGCATGTTACAAGCATGCTGTACAAACTATCGAGTAGTTAAACATACATAAATGAAAACAGTGAAAAACAGGCAGAAATAGGTTGCGCAGGTTAAAAAGAAAAGCACCTTTTTCTTCTCCTGCAGCAAAAACTTAATGTCAGCCATTGGCAAAAGCAATGGAGAGTGCTCTGTCTCACTGTGATGAACAGCTGTTAGGTCTCCTGAAAGCAACTTATTTTAAAGTAACACCAGTGTGAATGATGATGCAGTAAAAAAAAAAAAAAAAAAATTATATACAGTACTGTGCAAAAGTTTTAGGCAGGTTTGAAAAAATGCTGTAAAGTAAGAATACTTTCAAAAATAAACATGGTAATAGATTATATTTATCAATTAACGAAATGCAAAGTGAGTGAACAGAAGAAAAATCTAAATCAAATCCATATTTGGTGTGACCACCCTCTGCCTTCAAAACAGCATCAGTTCTTCTAGGTACACTTGCACAAACTCAGGAATTTTGTAGGCATATAGTCAGGTGTATGATTAAACAATTATACCAAGCAGGTGCTAATGATCATCAATTCAATATGTAGGTTGAAACACAATCATTAACTGAAACAGAAACAGCTGTGTAGGAGGAATAAAACTGGGTAAGGAACAGCCAAACTCAGCTATCAAGGTGAGGTTGCTGAAGACAGTTTACTGTCAAAAGTCATACACCTTGGCAAGACTGAGCACAGCAACAAGACACAAGGTAGTTATACTGCATCAGCAAGGTCTCTCCCAGGCAGAAATTTCAAGGCAGACAGGGGTTTCCAGATATGCTGTCCAAGCTCTTTTGAAGAAGCACAAAGAAACGGGCAACGTTGAGGACCGTAGACGCAGTGGTCGGCCAAGGAAACTTACTGCAGCAGATGAAAGACACATCATGCTTACTTCCCTTCGCAATTGGAAGATGTCCAGCAGTGCCATCAGCTCAGAATTGGCAGAAAACAATGGGACACTGGTACACCCATCTACTGTCAGGAAAAGTCTGGTCAGAAGTGGCCTTCATGGAAGACTTGCGGCCAAAAAGCCTTACCTCCGATGTGGAAACAAGGCCAAGCGACTCAACTGTGCACAAAAACACAGGAACTGGGGTGCAGAAAAATGGCAGCAGGTACTCTTCAGCGTAAAGAAGAACAAGGAGTCCTGGAAGTGATGGTATGGCCCCCACAGCGCCCTGATCTCAACATCGAGTCTGTCTGAGATTACATGAAGAGAGAGAGGCAGCTGAGGCTGCCTAAATCCACAGAAGAACTGTGGTTAGTTCTCCAAGTTATTTGGGCCAACCTACCTGCCGAGTTACTTCAAAAACTGTGTGCAAGTGTACCTAGAAGAATTGATGCTGTTTGGAAGGCAAAGGGTGGTCTCACCAAATACTGATTTGATGTAGATTTTTCTTCTGTTCACTCACTTTGCATTTTGTTAATTGATAAATATAAACTATTAACATGTCTATTTTTGAAAGCATTCTTACTTTAAAGCATTTTTTCACACCTGCCTAAAACTTTTGCACAGTACTGTATATGTAACATTTTGGAACCCCCCCTCTGTTGGCTGCAGCATAAGGGGGAAATCATCCCCAGCTCACACATGAAATTCCAGCCTTGATTTGTATTGCAAACTTTCAGTTGCTGTAACTAAAAGTATGTCTCTTCTTTTTGAGTGCATAGTCTCTCATTGCCATCAAAATTAGGGTTACCCGACTTCCATTGTAATTTGTTTCCACCAGTTTTGCTTTTTGTTGAGAACCAGTTCATCCATTTTGATTAAAGTGCTGTTTTGTTTTAGTATTTCAGTACATGTTGGTTGTTTTTTGTGACTTCAGTGGAGTCACGTTATCAGCAGCTTAAATTCCTCCTTTTAGCTGTATCCCTCGTCATTTTGTTAGAAAGACTGATTTAACTATGCATATTTTTATATTTTACAACATAATTTATATCGAACATGAAATAACTGAACCCATTAATGCAAATCGGGTTGCTTTGAGTCTTTATACTCCTACACACTCACCAGCTGTATAGTTGCCTCATCGATCTGAGTGCCTCTTGTTCTCGCTGTATTGAGCTACAACAGTATTACATATTAAGTCTTAAATACCTCATACAATTTGTTAATAACTTGTACCCTTTTCCAGGGTCCTACATAAACATTAATATAATTTCTACAGTAAGTGGTCGTACTATAAATTAATAGAAATTAAAGCTAGTAAGTCGTGTATTGCACTGTTTTGTGGCTGATAGCAACCACCAGACAATAGGAAGCTTCTCCAGATTTCCTATACTAATCTGTGTAAAAGTCAAAACAATTTGTGTATGCAGTATAAATGTAATTTGTAGACCAAAGTGATTTATATTTCCATTTAATAAGTCATTTCCACGTTTTGATATTTATGTGCTTGACATTTACTTTCAAGCAACGTTGTTCAAGTAAATGCCATTACATTCTTCTTATTTGTATTTATTTTAATCAACAGTTTTAATTGAAAAATATTAAAAACGAAAGAAATACAACCTACTGTAGAAATCGCATTGTTGGAAAACATGGATCGAGAATTGATTAGGAGTTTGCTATGCATGTGGACTGGCAGAGCTATACTGGTGTTCTTTTCTGAAAAGAGACTAATATTGCAGATAGCAGACTGTTTGGTTCAAATTGCATGTACTGCTAACCACTGATAGAGACGATGCGTCTACAAACTGCCCAACAATGACTGCAAGCTAATGAGATAACAATGCTGTGGACTACAATTAGCACAGGCTCTAAAGACTTCAGAGAGATCGAAAGAGATAATGCCACTGGGATCAAAGGGGGTCGCAAGAAGATAACAAAAGGCAGATGTATGGACCTTTTGTCTCCAGGAGTGTGAAGAATGCACTGAGTTCAGAGGTTGTCACACTAGCCTACACACACACACACAATAAATTAAATTACCTTGACCATTGGAGGAGAAAGGGGAGGTGGACCATCTATACAGAAGGGTATTTAATGTCATGCAAACATTGTAATGATGAGTATTCTGTATGTCCTGTACCTGGGACCAGACTCCCTGCATATTTCAATAAACCTGGCAACTGACTGAAGAAAAGGACTCTGTGCATTTTCTTGAATCTACTTACTCACCACCTATTTTTTAAAGTTACTTCACGCATTGTTTACAAAAATTGCAACAAACAAACTTCTGAAAACTGTAAAATAAACAGTGTTTGAAATCACAGTTTTCGCAAGCACATATTTATGTTTGTTTATTTATTTTATTTATTAATGCAGCACTTGTGCATTCTCAGACTCTAGTTAATGAGAAACGGTGTCATGGGAAAGTGTGTATGCTGAGAATCTTGAAAGACAAAATAGAAAACAAAACACAGTTCATGGCTTACCTTTTCTGTATTCAAATTTACTACCAATTAGGCCTAATACTGCTTCTTACCTTATGTCTTTAATTTAGAAATAGTTTCACATTTTTCTCTTCTGTCTCACTTTGTTATGATATCTATACTAGATTTGCAAGCAACTTTACGGCTTACAGGCAGTTATTGTGAAATTTAAGCGCATTCATTATAGATCAAACGTTATCATCACAAATCATTTTGGACATAGCTGACAGTCAATTTTGGCAAAAATATTGGAAGCATTGTTTAAAATGTTATTTGGATGCAAACAATATTCTAACTAGCTTTTATAGTGAAATGCATTTAAGCAATCAGCTTCATTCATTTGCTGGCATTAGTTCCCTGAGGCCAGCACAACTGAAAAGTTTGAAGAATTTATATGCAACTGTGTTTGTTACAGACAGTGCAGACATTTGGACAAAGCATCACTGTGTTGTCTGAAGAAGATCTTTTTGTGAACTGATACTGTTTTAATAATGGTTTTGAAGGAAACTGTTAACGACACAGAATATGGTCAATGCTGCATTCTGTTACATAGATTGAGCTTGCTGCGCCGGCTGCTCCTGGCTGCTTTCTTTTCGACACGCAGCTTTTAGAGAAACACCTTCTCCAAACCTTGCAGCAGAGCACATTTTCAACGTGCTATATTTACATTTGTGTGGATTATCAACAGTAGTTTAATGTAATTGATTAACATTACGTTTATTGTAAAATTATGCAACACTTATCACAGATTTAGTACATTTTGTTTGTTTAAATTATTTATTTATTTAATATAGCGTTGACAAGGCTGTTCAGAGCTTCATTGTGTAATGATAAAATGTCGTTCGCCTCCGCTAGCAAGGTGGCAGCAGTAATTTTAGTGGTTATTTGCATTATGATTAGCATATCACTCGTGATCTTTGCATCGTCCCTTTGTTTCACAGTAATGTTATGAAAAAGTGTCTACTGACATGTACACAATGAACACCCACTGAAACATGCATTAAAAAAAACAAACAAAAAAATGATAGTTTGATGGTTTAACATGTAGGCTAGTTAAAAATAAACAGTTGACAAACCCAGACTATTTTTAAGGTACATACACTGTGTGTAAATTGTGAACAATGGTTATGGCAGAAAAGCTGCTCAGCTCTAATTATACTAAAATGTCCGCTTTTTGGGGGGAGTCTCTGTGTATAATCGTGCGATCTTCACCGCTACAGTTGTATTTCATAGAGCAAGTGATTCTGAAGAGTTCTGTCTATACTTTTCATTACCTAAAATAATTAGCTAAATGAAAGATTAGCTTGCAAAGTTGCCCCGCACGGTTCGTTGCATCATGTTCAGTATGTGATTGTTGTTTTACTACAGTTCAGTCATAAAAATAAATTTATTCCAGTTTTTAAACCAACTGTATTCATGTGACTTAATATCGTCAATAGTGTGTCACACACACAATCTCACTTTACAGTACATTTCTGTACAACCTGAGATCGCAGTATTTTTTTCTATACAATTTTATTTCGATTTCTAAATAAACTGCTCTGGTGTGACTTATAAAGCTCATGTATTGTACATGTTATTGTTTTGATTGTCTTCTGGTTTAAAAAGCACGGTGCAGTTTTTTTTTTTCTTCGTATAGATGCTGTACAGCTGCAACAGGGATTAAAAAATTTGTCTTAGTTTACAGTATGTGTCTTTGTATACTGTACTGTTTGTATGTGTAAAGTAATGTCAGCCTTTCCAGCATAATTACTGTGTTTTAAATTGCATGAGTTAGTGAAAGTGTTCTCTTCTTTCTAGACACCAGCGAAAAATGGCTGCTTCAAAAAATATTTTTTCCTAGTCTGCTGTTTTCCATGGTAGCAATGCCCCAGTGGTAGGAATGTGTCATTTCAGGGTGAAAAATGGGCAAAACTGGCATGTCACCCATATTGATTGGCTCGTGGCGGCCATGAATGTTCCTGTAGGAACGTTTCCTGAATAATGTTTTTTAGAGGACACTACAAAGATAACGTATACCGAAGATTCACATCAGTCGGCCAAAGGGTTCATGAGGAGATGTCGTTTAAGCGTGTTATGCAAAATCCAATGCGGCCGCCACACCATGCGACTGATCCATTTTTCCTTAAGTAGAATCAATCATGGACATCCAACAAACAATAGGCTTCCCCAGCCTTCGGCTTGGAAGAAGAATAATCCTATCAAAAACAATAGGCTTCCCCAGCCTTCGGCTTGGAAGAAGAAGAAGAATCCTAACAAAAACAATAGGCTTCCCCAGCCTTTGGCTTGGAAGAAGAAGAAGAATCCTAACAAAAACAATAGGCTTCCCAGCCTTTGGCTTGGAAGAAGAAGAAGAAGAAGAAGAAGAAGGAGAAGAATTCTAACAAAAACAATAGGCTTCCCCAGTCTTCGGCTTGGAAGAAGAAGAAGAAGAAGAATCCTAACAAACACAATAGGCTTCCCCAGCCTTCGGCTTGGAAGAAGAAGAAGAATCCTAACAAAAACAGTAGGGTTCCCCAGCCTTTGGCTTGGAAGAAGAAGAATCCTAACAAAAACAATAGGCTTCCCCAGCCTTCAGCTTGGAAGAAGAAGAAAAATCCTAACAAAAACAATAAGCTTCCCTAGCCTTCGGCTTGGAAGAAGAAGAATCCTAACAAAACAATAGGCTTCCCCTGCCTTTGGCTTAGAAGAAGAATCCAACAAAAAGAACATGCTTCCCCAGCCTTCGGCTTGGAAGAAGAAGAAGAAGAAAATGTGAAATTGTCAAATTGTTGAAATACTTGTGTTGGAGTATTGGTTTCTCAGTATCTAAGAAGTTGAGGGTGTGTGTGTGTGTGTGTGTGTGTGTGTATATATATATAGCTATATATGATATATATATAATATATATATATATAATATATATATATCTATATATATTATATATATATATATTAGTCTCGCTCTTATACACCAGACTTTTCTAATTACAAAATAATATATTCATGAAGTATAATGTAATACGAATAAGTAACTTTTACTTGCTCTTTAACTCCTGCACACCTAAAATCATTTTAAAAAAAGTGTTTTTTTTTAATTTCGTGTCCCTATTAAGGCACCTATTTAGACCGCTGTAAAACCCTGAAACCCCCATACCCCTCTGCCTTCTACTTTAGATCTCTAGCCTCCTACTTCAAATGAAAAGACTGTTTACTAAGAAAAATAATAAAACAAATGCTTTAAAAGAACAAATTCCTTTTTTTTTTTTTGGTTATTCCATTAATTTTTTTGTGTTACATGCAGGACAGCTACTATAAGAGCATTACCTTTATTAAGAATGTGCACGGATGCATCTACGGGTTAATCAACTAATGCCCATAAATTAACTGATAAAAAATTTGAATCGAGTAACAGCCCAAATTTCAATATATACTTTGGTGTGTACATGTGTTTTTTTTTTTTTTTTTTTAAACTGTAGTTCAGTCTTTGCAATGTTAAATGTTATTTGCTTAATTTGGGGTTCTTTGCATGGAAATTACTAACCAGGGCTGTCAGTTTACATCAGAATGTAATATAAAGAGAGTTTGTGTGTGTGTGTGTGCAGGTGTAGATATGGTTTAAACATTTAAACACTGACACCTGCATAGTATTTAAATGTTCATAAAAATGTACCAAAAGCACATCCCTAGAACATGTACAGTATGGTGCTTTGCAACATGACAGAGTAACGGGAGAGAGCTAGTGGTTAGACTGGAGAGACAGAGAATCAGTGTTGGGCATATGTTTTTTAATCCTGAGTTGCAGCCTATGTGACTCACTGACTTGGGCAGATTTAGAGGCAAACACACGCCAGCCTGCCACCGCCAGCTGAGCGAGGAGGCCCAGCCGGATGCTCTCAGGGAGATAATGAAGACATTGTTGCAGGGGCCGGTCCCATAATGAAGCTCTCTTCCTTTGTCTGTGGAGCCCATGGCAAACATGCTGGTCTCAGAGCTCCATATAGTGGGACTCTATCGCTGCGATAGGAAACTGCTGGACTGAAACATGCTGGTCTCAGAGCTCCATGTAGCAGGGCCCTATTGCTGCGAGAGGGAACTGCTGGACTGAGTCCCTTATCTAGTGCTCCTAGGCGGGGAGAAAGGGGTGGGCTGCTTGATTTTAACAGCCCTCTGTAATATCATGAGTCACAAAAGGAAATGCTTTACCAGTGATTTGGCTTCTTTTTTATAATTTGAAATTCACCCCAAATGAGTGGCCTAGTGGCTGACTGCAGACTCCTTTGGTTTGGGGAGCCAGAGGTTCAATCTCTATTTTGTGTACTCAGTAGCATGCTGCTGGAATCGGGAGATGCAGATTTCTTCAAGGCAGTATCAGCATGTAGCTTTTTCTCCCACGGTTGCATCACAAGCACGACTGAATCGGTGTGGTGACTGAGTGCACAGTCACTGCGGCTGGCAAATCTTTCTTCAGCTTGATTCCAGGAAGCCATAATATGTACATATTTTAAATTAAAGTGTAAGGTTGGCAATTTTTCTATTGTGCAGCTTGGATAATTCAATTTCTTTGATTAGTTATATACAGCATAGTGTTCAATCAATGTTTTTTTTTTTTCATGACATGAAAACTGAAAAACAAAATTAAAAAACAGTGTGTTGCTATGTAGAAAGTAAGCTCTATTTTAAACAATCCTAGATGTTCGCACCTGCTTACAGTGGAGAACTCCATCTGGATAATACATAGTGCAGCTCTACAAAAAAAACTGATCACCCTACAGTACAGTATCTAATGCACGATCATCATGCTTTGAAAATGTGGCTGTGAATGGAAATCACGTGGCTTCAGCATGTGTGGATCCTGCATTATTTAGGTTGAGTGGATAGGGTATACATACAGTAAGTCAAGTAGCCTACTTAATGCTTGCCTATTTTTCCATACAGTTTTATCTAAACCATTCTCTTTTAATGAAATGGAAATGACCCGTTTCCACACAAGCGTAACAGAGCAGCATACTTTATCAGTGTCTCTGTATCTGTCCGTATGGCACTGAATGTCTATGTGTGTGTCTCTGTGTGTCACTGAAGGATTCTGTATGTGTGTGTGTGTGTGTCTGTCTGTCTCTCTGTGCCTGTCTTTGTATCACTACTTGTGTCGCTGTGTGTGTGTATCACTACGTGTGTGGCTCTATGTGTCACTTTGTTTCTGTGTGTGTGTATCACTTTGTTTCTGTGTGTATCACTACGTGTGTTGCTGTGTGTGTGTCGCTCTGTGTGTCACTTTGTTTCTGTGTGTGTATCACTTCGTGTCTGTCACTGTGTGTGTGTGTGTCACTGCGTGTCTGTGCGTCTCTGTGTCTATCACTGCGTGTCTGTGTCTGTCTGTCTGATCTCAGATCCCTCAGGTTACTCAAGTTTTTATCTGCATCATTTTCATCTCATTTGAATTCATGACGCCTTGAACAAATGGCTTGCCCTGTGCAACGTCCGTGTGTTTAGATACAAACACGTTTGTGGGATTTTCCCCCTTCTGTATAATTGCCCTGCTTTTTCACTTCCTATTTCCCTGAAATAAGAAACAGCAGCATTGCAGAATGTCCTGATTTATCTGTTTGTTTAATTTAGAGATGATGAAGACATCTCAGGAAGCACCAGCATCTCCTTAGCAGGGAGGCCTATAGGATAGTACAGCAGCATACAGTACATACCTGCAGTCTGTATTACTGGAAAGTCCCCTACAAGCAAACATAGGAGCAGACATTCTTAAAGTAATTGTACTGTAGCTATCAAGAAGGTTATACATCTTGCCATGTTGCACTTCCATTAGCTACATATCTCTCAAATGTGTAGAATATTTTAATTTGAAATGACTTTACAGTAGGTTAAAGGAAGCTCTCCATTTCTGTGCCTTATTCTTTCTTGGGTTATTTGTTTGCACTTGCAGTCCCTGGGGCATTCCACCTCAACAGTAACAAAGCATGTTACTGGCTGAAAGTATGTCAGTCAATTGGGGAAGCAATTGGTTATTGATAGGAAAAAAGCCAGTGAAGGGGTGGGGCAATTTCACATTCTGTTAAATGACCCAGGAAGAACAAGACAGCCTAAGAATGGCTTGTGAAAACTTAAAAAAAAAAAAAAAGAAAAATTATTTATTAAATACACATTTTTACTCGACGAAATAATTGCCCCCTGTAACATGTCTAGAATGTGAAGAGTACTTATTTGTTTAAAATATTTTATTATGTTTAAAATTCTGAAGTAGGTCAATGACACAGAAAACCAAACTGTCCAGTCAGCTGTCAGGGGAGAAACCCCTTTTATTTATTTTTTACTATTCGGTTTTAAGATGTGTTTCATATACAGACTAGTTGAACAGTCCATTATTTACCATGATTTATCTATACAGTCAGGCTACGTGAAGAAACCTAACTTGTCAAATTCAGAGATGCAGGAGGTACTGACAGCTGCTTAAAAGAGCAGAATATATACATGCTGGTGACTGGATGGAGGTTCAGTTTGCCACTCAAGGTGGATCTGTGAGGAATTCTATAGGATGGGTGATTCCTCCACCCAAAGGAGCTGCACCACATGCAGGCCACGGGAGCATACTGTATGCCACACACTTGTATATCTATTCTGTTCTATGAATACGAACGTGCTCATTTTTGCCAACAAATATTTCAAACAGTGTTTTGCATTTTTGAATATTGATCTCAGCACTGTATTGAGTCCTCAGAGTTGAGTTCAGGGTTCTCGCCAGCACTGTTAAGTGTAACGGGCAGATACACTGCTACCTGTTAAAATGATGCTGTGTTCAGGCCGCTACGTAACAGCCAAAAAATAATAATAATCCTGTGAAGCATTGTTGATTAGATCTTGGGCACAGCTCTGCAACAAGCAACCATTGCAGATCTTTGTTATTATACCATAACTACGTTCCCTCTAAGACTTTCATTTAGTCAGCCACTGTCGCTAAAGTAACTTAACCCCTGAGTCATGTGACATGTTAGCGTACGAGTCACATGATGATTAGATTAGGATAGGGTAAAACATCTCAGCATTTTACTTACTGAAAGTTGCGATTGCATTTTCATTGGCATTTATTCGTATTATTATTATTTTTATCAATGTTTTTTGTATCATAAATGGCTGTATTTTATTTGATTGTTCACGTGATTGCATAAAAGCTTTTGCAGTAAATATAAAATACATGAAATATTGTTTAATTACGATACAAATAAACATACATAAAAAAATGTATTTACCACAAACTGTAGTAAAAAACTTATTTACCATAAGCTGTAGTATATATACTATATTATGTATATTTAAAAATTAAAGAGATCCAACAGTGGAATTGTGTTTCATATTATATGGCTGGTTTAAGTTATGTCATAAATACCTTTTTGAAAAGTAGGACAAATAAAGTATAACAGCTTAAATGATCACAACTGTAACACAGACGTTATATTAAAATTGTTACTTTTCAAATAAAAAATGATTATAACAAACAGTAAGTTAGAAGTATAGTCTGGTAAGAATTTCTACAAGTATTTGTGAGTAGTCATGTTGATGTTTATGTACCCTACCTCGTGTTCAGACTATCTTGTTGTGGGATCTGCTGTTTGAACAAAATCTCACCCGGAGTTTGTAGTCTCTCGGCTACTGGCACTACTGCGAAAACAAATCTCAAGTTATCATTTGTTTATTATATAGGCCCGCCAAGTACAACATATATGACAGTCAAATATTCTTAATTCTCGATTGTTTTAAATGTGGTGGGGTTTTTTTGTTTTATTTTAATCTTTGAAAAAATAACTTTTAAAGTTTACCATCCGATTTCAGTTAGCTAAAGCATAAGTACAGTATTTGTCTCCATGAAGTGACATCTTAAGATTCAAGGTATGGTACAATGATGGCAATAATACTGTTGTATACAAAATTCTACTGGTTTTAGTTCCAACTGAGTTATATCAGTTACTGAACTAAATATAATTGACACTTTGGTACACTTGATGCAACTGAACTGTGAACATTTCTTTCACACTGAAGCAAAAATAAGCAAACTGTCCCTAGAACGAATGCAACCGTGCCGAGACCAGCTCTTTCACGTGGTCTTTACACTTAAGGGCAAACGTAATATATAAACGGAATATCAGCCAAGTGTGAATGGGGCCTTAGTTTAATTGTTTTTGTAATCTACCAGCGGTGATTATGGCGGTATACACATTGCTGATAATAGTGCAGACCGTGGGTCAAACCAGTGTTGGGGGTGCATATTTTGTGCTTTTTTTAATGTAGTCCTTCTGGAGTTCTCCTGAATGCCTTTTAAATTGTTTGTTTGTTTTTTTTTTTAAACCATTTAAATGCAAAATCATAACAAAACATGCATACAGGTGCTTTTTTTATTATTATTTGTCCTGTGGTTGCCTTTAATTAATTTCTATCCATGTACTACTACTTTTATATATGATGTAGAGTATGTGATTGTAAACACCAGTACGTAAACGTATTCTGATTTTGAATATGCGTTTCTTAAGGTCGGTATTATTGTCATTGTGGATTTTTTTCCACTTACCTACACACCATACTCCACACTGTTAAGGAGAAAAAGTTTTTACTGAGGGAAAAAATATATATATTAAAAATATAAAACTGAAAGATCATAATTGGATAAGTCTCCACCCCCCTGAGTTAATACTTGGTGGAAGCAACTTTGGCAGCAATTACAGCTGTGAGATTGTTGGGATAGGTCTCTACCAACTTTGCACACCTGGATTTGGCAATATTTGACCATTCTTCTTTACAAAACTGTTCAAGCTCTGTTAAGTTCCTTTGGGAGCGTTAATGGGCTGCAATCTTCAAGTCATGCCACAGATTTTCGATAGGATTTAGGCCAGGTCTCTGACTGGGCCTCTCAAGGACATTTACATTTTTGTTCCTTAGCCACTCCAGTGTAGCTTTGGCAGTGTGCTTTGGGTCGTTGTCATGCTGAAAGGTGAACTTCTGAACGTTTCAGCTTTCTTGCAGAGGACAGCAGGTTTTCCTTAAGGACTTATCTGTACTTTGCTCACAGTAGGGATGGGTTTCTTTGGGTGATGCGCTGTGTTGGGTTTGCACCAAACATAATGCTTTGCAAAAAGTTCCATTTTATTTTCGTCAGACCACAAAACTTTTTGCCACATGGCTACAGAATCTCCTGAGGTTTTTTTTTTTTTTTTTGCATTCTTCAAATGGGATTCAAGGTGGGCTACCATACACGCCAGATTTGTGGAGTGCTTGGGATAGTGTTGTCACATGTACACTTTAACCAGTCTTTGCCATAAAAGCCAGTAGCTCTTGCAAAGTTGCCATTGGCCTCTTGGTAGCCTCTCTGATCAGCCTTCTTGCTCGGTCATCCAGTTTGGAGGAATGGCCTGATCTAGGCCGGGTCTTGGTGGTGCCATACACCTTCCACTACTTAATAATCGTCCTGACCGTGCTCCAGGGGATATTCAAGGACTTTGCTATTTTTTTATATCCATCCCCTGATCAGTGCCTTTCAGCAACTTTGTCCTGGAGTTCTTTTGAAAGCTCCTTGGTGCTCATTGTTGAGTCTTTGCTTTGACATGCACTACCCCGCAGAGGGAACCTACAGGAACTGCTGAATTTATCCTGAAACCATGTGAATCACTACAATTTAACACAGGTGGAGGCCACTTAACTTTGTGTGTGATTTTGAAGGCAATTGGTTACACCTGAGCTAATTTAGGATTGCTATGACAAAGGGGTGGACACTTATCCAAACAAGCTATTTCAGTTTTTATTTTTAATTAATTTTGTACAGATTTCTAGAATATTTTTTTCACTTGGAAGTTGCAGGGTAGGATGTGTAGATAAATTAAAAAAAAAAAAAAACTATTTTAATGCATTTTAATTCCATGCTATAAGGCAACAAAAGGTGAACATTTTGAAAAGGTATGTAGACTTTCTATAGGCACTGTATATATTTTGTTTGTTTAAAATGATTTTGAGGTAATGTCCTTGGGTGCCTAATTCTGTTGTTTTCTCTGAATTTTGCGATTTCGTCTGTGTTCTCCGCAACGTGGATTTCATAGGGCCCTAAGTATTGTATTTCACATGTTAAACTGCATGTACAGACCACACATACATGAGATGGACCCTTGAGAGTGGCTTTGAGGTGATTTCACTGTATTCCAGTGGAGAAGCTGAGGGATAGGGAGTTTCTGTAATAGGAGAGCAGAGTGTTTAATTCTTGTTTAACAATGGGGGTGTTTACTCACAACTTACTCATTACAGAGTTCCCGACTTCTTCTTACACAGCCCCATGTCACTGCCATGTAAAAAAAAAAAAAAAAAAAAACAACCACATTCCACAAATCTCATGCGCTTAATTCCCAGGCCAAAAGCTTGCTGAGTTGAAAGTATAGCTATCCTGGAGATCATACAAACAGGAGCAAGAGATAAAGGATTAAGTAGCTGACACTGTACAGGTGAACCTGGGTAAAATCAGCCACAATTACTAATCAAATAGGTCAAATCACACGCATTCTAATCTAAACTATAGACAACTCTGGGTCAAATCAGACATGTTTTCTAATCTAAAATAGAGACAGACCTGGATCAAATCAAATACGCTTTCTAATCTAAAATATGAAATTTCTCCACCTGGTTAAACAATTCCAGAATGTGTTGTGTGTTTCAGAATGTGTTGTGTATTTCACTGTTTCAGAACGTATTGTCTGTTTCAGAATGTGTTTTGTGTTTCACTGTTTCAGAATGTGATTCACTGTTTCAGAATGTTTTGTGTGTTTCACAATGTGTTGTGTTTCACTGTTTCAGAATGTGTTGTGTGATTCAGAATGTGTTGTGTGTTTCACTGTTTCAGAATGTGTTTCACTGTTTCAGAATGTGTTCAGAATGTGTTTCACTGTTTCAGAATGTGTGTTTCACTGTTTCAGAATGTGTTTCAGAATGTGTTTCACTGTTTCAGATTCATGCGTTCACTGTTTCAGAATGTGTTGTGTGTTTCACTTTCATAATGTGATTCACTGTTTCAGAATGTGTTGTGTGTTTCACTGTTTCAGAATGTGTTTCACTGTTTCAGAACGTGTTGTGTGTTTCACTGTTTCAGAATGTGTTTCACTGTTTCAGAATGTGTTGTGTGTTTCACTGTTTCAGAATGTGTTTCACTGTTTCAGAATGTGTGGTGTGTTTCACTGTTTCAGAATGTGTTGTGTGTTTCACTGTTTCAGAATGCGTTCTGTTTCAGAATGTGTTGTGTGTTTCACTGTTTCAGAATGTATTTCACTGTTTCAGAATGTGTTGTGTGTTTCACTGTTTCAGAATGTGCACTTTCACTGTTTCAGAATGTGTTGTCACTGTTTCAGACTTTCAGAATGTGTTTCACTGTTTCAGAATGTATTTCTGTTTCAGAATGTGTTGTGTGATTCACTGTTTCAGAATGTGTTGTGTGTTTCACTGTTTCAGAATGTGTTTCACTGTTTCAGAATGTGTTCACTGTTTCAGAATGTGTTTCACTGTTTTCAGTGTTTCACGGTTTCACTGTTTCAGAATGTGTTGTGTGTTTCACTGCTTCAGAATGTGATTCACTGTTTCAGAATGCGTTTCTGTTTCAGAATGTGTGTTTGTGTGATTCACTGTTTCAGAATGTGTTTTGTGTTTCACTGTTTCAGAATGTGATTCACTGTTTCAGAATGTGTTTCACTGTTTCAGAATGTGTTGTGTGTTTCACTGTTTCAGAATGTGTTGTGTGTTTCACTGTTTCAGAATGTGATTCGTGTTTCAGAATGTGTTGTGTTTCAGAATGTGTTGTGTGTTTCAGAATGTGTTGTGTGTTTCACTGTTTCAGAATGTGTTTCACTGTTTCAGAATGTGTTGTGTGTTTCACTGTTTCAGAATGTCCTGTTTCAGAATGGTGTTGTTTGCACTTGTTCAGAACATATTCCATGTTTCTGAATGTTTGGTTTTTTTCACTTTTCAGAATGTTTCACTGCTTCAGAATGTGTTTGTGTGTTTTCCTGTTCAAAGTGGGTCCTCTGTAGAATGTGTTGCGCACTTTCAGAAGTGATCACTGTTTTCAAGAATGTGTTTGTGTGTTTCACTGTTTTCAGAGGTGTTGTGTGTTTGCACAACTGTCTTTCCCAGAATGTATTCACTGTTTCAGAATGTTGTGTTTCCTGTTTCATACATATTTCACTGTTTCTGAATGTGTTGTGTGTTTCACTGTTTCAGAATGTGTTTCACTGTTTCAGAATGTGTTGTGTGTTTCACTGTTTCAGAATGTGTTTCACTGTTTCAGAATGTGTTGTGTGTTTCACTGTTTCAGAATGTGTTTCACTGTTTCAGAATGTGTTGTGTGTTTCATGTGTTGTGTGATTCGCTGTTTCAGAATGTGTTCACTGTTTCAGAATGTGTTGTGTGTTTCACTGTTTCAGAATGTGTTTCACTGTTTCAGAATGTGTTGTGTGTTTCACTGTTTCAGAATGCGTTGTCTGTTTCACTGTTTCAGAATGTGATTCACTGTTTCAGAATGCGTTCTGTTTCAGAATGTGTTGTGTGTTTCACTGTTTCAGAATGTGTTGTGTGTTTCAGAATGTGTTTCACTGTTTCAGAATGTGTTTCACTGTTTCAGAATGTGTTGTGTGTTTCACTGTTTCAGAATGTGTTTCACTGTTTCAGAATGTGTTGTGTGTTTCACTGTTTCAGAATGTGTTGTGTGTTTCAGAATGTGTTTCACTGTTTCAGAATGTGTTGTGTGTTTCACTGTTTCAGAATGTGTTTCACTGTTTCAGAATGTGTTGTGTGTTTCACTGTTTCAGAATGTGTTTCACTGTTTCAGAATGTGATTGTGTTTCACTGTTTCAGAACTGTTTCAGAATGAGTTGTGTGTTTCACTGTTTCAGAATGTGTTGTGTGTTTCACTGTTTCAGAACGTGTTTCACTGTTTCAGAACGTGTTCTGTGTTTCACTGTTTCAGAATGTGTTGTGTGTTGCACTTTCAGAATGTGATTCGCTGTTTCAGAATGTGTTTCACTGTTTCAGAATGTGTTGTGTGTTTCAGAATGTGTTGTGTGTTTCAGAATGTGTTGTGTGTTTCAGAATGTATTTCACTGTTTCAGAATGTTGTGTTTCACTGTTTCAGAATGTGATTCACTGTTTCAGAATGTGTTGTGTGTTTCACTGTTTCAGAATGTGTTTCACTGTTTCAGAATGTGTTGTGTGTTTCACTGTTTCAGAATGTGATTCACTGTTTCAGAATGTGTTGTGTGTTTCACTGTTTCAGAATGTGTTTGTGTGTTTCAGAACGTCAGAATGTGTTTCACTGTTTCAGAATGTGTTTCACTGTTTCAGAATGTGTTGTGTGTTTCACTGTTTCAGAATGTGTTTCACTGTTTCAGAATGTGTTGTGTGTTTCACTGTTTCAGAACGTGTCACTGTTTGTGTTTCACTGTTTCAGAATGTGTGATTCACTGTTTCAGAATGTGTTGTGTGTTTCACTTTCAGAATGTGATTCACTGTTTCAGAATGTGTTGTGTGTTTCACTGTTTCAGAATGTGTTTCACTGTTTCAGAATGTGTTGTGTGTTTCAGAATGTGTTGTATGTTTCACTGTTTCAGAATGTGTTTCACTGTTTCAGAATGTGTTGTGTGTTTCACTGTTTCAGAATGTGTTTCACTGTTTCAGAATGTGTTTCACTGTTTCAGAATGTGTTGTGTGTTTCACTGTTTCAGAATGTGTTTCACTGTTTCAGAATGTGTTGTGTGTTTCACTGTTTCAGAATGTGTGTGATTCAGAATGTTGTATGTTTCACTGTTTCAGAATGTGTTTCACTGTTTCAGAACGTGTTCTGTGTTTTACTGTTTCAGAATGTGTTTCACTGTTTCAGAATGTGTTTCACTGTTTCAGAACGTGTTCTGTGTTGTGTGTTTCACTGTTTCAGAATGTGTTGTGTTGATTCAGAATGATTGTTGTGTGTTTCACTGTTTCAGAATGTGTTGTGTGATTCACTGTTTCAGAATGCGTTCTGTTTCAGAATGTGTTGTGTGTTTCACTGTTTCAGAATGTGTTGTGTGATTCAGAATGAGTTGTATGTTTCACTGTTTCAGAATGTGTTTCACTGTTTCAGAATGTGTTCTGTGTTTCACTGTTTCAGAATGTGTTGTGTGTTTCACTGTTTCAGAATGTGTTTCACTGTTTCAGAATGTGTTTGTGTTTCACTATTTGTGTTTCACTGTTTCAGAATGTGTTCACTGTTTCACTGAATCAGAATGTGTTTCACTGTTTCAGAATGTATTCACTGTTTCAGAATGTGTTGTGTGTTTCACTGTTTCAGAACGTTGTTCTGTGTTTCACTGTTTCTGAATGTGTTGTGTGTTTCACTTTCAGAATGTGATTCACTGTTTCAGAATGCGTTGTCTGTTTCAGAATGTGATTCACTGTTTCAGAATGCGTTCTGTTTCAGAATGTGTTGTGTGTTTCACTGTTTCAGAATATGTTCACTGTTTCAGAATGTTGTTTCACTGTTTCAGAACGTGTGTTGTGTGTTTCACTGTTTCAGAATGTGTTTCACTGTTTCAGAATGTGTTGTGTGTTTCACTGTTTCAGAATGTGTTGTGTGTTTCACTGTTTCAGAATGTGTTGTGTGTTTCACTGTTTCAGAATGCGTTTCACTGTTTCAGAATGTGTTTCACTGTTTCAGAATGTGTTGTGTGGTTCACTGTTTCAGAATCACTGTTTCAGAATGTGTTTCACTGTTTCAGAATGTGTTGTGTGTTTCACTGTTTCAGAATGTGTTGTGTGTTTCACTGTTTCAGAATGTGTTGTGTGTTTCACTGTTTCAGAATGTGTTGTGTGTTTCACTGTTTCAGAATGCGTTGTCTGTTTCAGAACGTGTTGTGTGATTCACTGTTTCAGAATGTGTTTTGTGTTTCACTGTTTCAGAATGTGATTCACTGTTTCCATAACTTGTTGTGTGTTTTTTCACTGTTTCAGATGCGTTTCACTCAGAATGTTCACTGTTTCAGACACACTGTTTTCAATGCGTGTGTGTTTCAAGTCCTACAACAACACACAATGTGACAAGCACGCCAAAGTTAAGTCTCAAGGTGAAGAAGCTTGCACTAAGTACAAAGTCTTACACAACCACAAGTGACAAAGTCTTCAACACAAAACACTAAAGTGACCAAGTCTTACACAAAAACACAAGTGTTTCAAGTCTTACACAAAACACAAAGTGACAAAGTTTCGAAACTGTTTCAGAATGTGTTTTGTGTTTCACTGTTTCAGAATGTGTTTGTGTGTTTCAGAATGTGTTGTGTATTTCACTGTTTCAGAACGTATTGTCTGTTTCAGAATGTGTTTTGTGTTTCACTGTTTCAGAATGTGTTATGTGATTCAGAATGTGTTGTGTGTTTCACTGTTTCAGAATGTGTTTCACTGTTTCAGAATGTGTTGTGTGTTTCACTGTTTCAGAATGTGTTTCACTGTTTCAGAATGTGTTGTGTGTTTCACTGTTTCAGAATGTGATTCACTGTTTCAGAATGCGTTCTGTTTCAGAATGTGTTGTGTGTTTCACTGTTTCAGAATGTGTTTCACTGTTTCAGAATGTGTTCTGTGTTTCACTGTTTCAGAATGTGTTGTGTGTTTCACTGTTTCAGAATGTGTTTCACTGTTTCAGAACGTGTTCTGTGTTGTGTGTTTCACTCTTTCAGAATGTGTTGCACTTTCAGAATGTGAGTCGCTGTTTCAGAATGTGTTCACTGTTTCAGAATGTGTTGTGTGATTCACTGTTTCAGAATGTGTTGTGTGTTTCACTGTTTCAGAATGTGATTCACTGTTTCAGAATGTGTTCTGTTTCAGAATGTGTTGTGTGTTTCACTGTTTCAGAATGTGTTTTGTGTTTCACTGTTTCAGAATGTGTTTTGTGTTTCACTGTTTCAGAATGTGTTTTGTGTTTCACTGTTTCAGAATGTGTTGTGTGTTTCACTGTTTCAGAATGTATTTCACTGTTTCAGAATGTTGTGTTTCACTGTTTCAGAACATATTCACTGTTTCTGAATGTGTTGTGTGTTTCACTTTCAGAATGTGTTTCACTGTTTCAGAATGTGTGTGTGTGTTTCACTGTTTTCAGAACGTGTTCTGTGTTTCACTGTTTCAGAATGTGTTGTGTGTTTCACTGTTTCAGAATGTGTTTCACTCTTTCAGAATGTGTTTCACTGTTTCAGAATGTGATTCGCTGTTTCAGAATGTGTTGTGTGTTTCACTGTTTCAGAATGTGTTGTGTGTTTCACTGTTTCAGAATGTGTTGTGTGTTTCAGAATGTGTTGTGTGTTTCACTGTTTCAGAACTGTTTCTTAATGTGTTGTGTGTTTCAGAATGTGTTGTGTGTTTCACTGTTTCAGAATGTTTCAGAATGTGTTGTGTGTTTCACTGTTTCAGAACGTGTTGTGTGTTTCACTGTTTCAGAATGTGTTGTGTGTTTCACTTTCAGAATGTGATTCGCTGTTTCAGAATGTTTCACTGTTTCAGAATGTGTTGTGTGTTTCACTGTTTCAGAATGTATTTCACTGTTTCAGAATGTTGTGTTTCACTGTTTCAGAACATATTCACTGTTTCTGAATGTGTTGTGTGTTTCACTTTCAGAATGTGTTTCACTGCTTCAGAATGTGTTGTGTGTTTCACTGTTTCAGAATGTGTTCAGAATGTGTTTTACTTTTTCAGAATGTGTTGTGTGTTTCAGAATGTGTTGTGTGTTTCAGAATGTGTTGTGTGTTTCAGAATGTTTCCATGTTTCAGAATGTGTTGTGTGTTTCACTGTTTCAGAATGTGTTTCAGACTTCAGAATGAGTTGTACTGTTTCACTGAATCAGAATGTGTTTCACTGTTTCAGAATGTGTTTTGTGTTTCACTGTTTCAGAATGTGTTCTGTGTTTCACT